>NW_007242752.1:0-731 GCF_000164805.1 Carlito syrichta | reverse complement strand
AGAATGAATAAGGAATCTGGGAAACATATGTCCTCAATCCTAAAAAGGTACAGGGCGTCTTTCTAAGGGCCAAACAAGAAACAGGGTTTTGAAGAAGGAATCTGGGTAATGGGAGTCTTCATATACAGCAACCTACAGAGTCTATGCTAAGAAAGAACAAGGAATCTGGTTTTCACGAGTCCTCAATGCCAAAAATCTACTGGCATCTTGCTAAGGGCTCAACAAGAATCAGGATTTCGAAGCAGGAATCTGGGGAATGGGAGTCCTCATATACAGGATACTACACAGGCTCTTGCTAAGGAAGAATAAAGAATCTGGGTTACATGAGTCCTCAATTCCTATAATGTACAGGGCATCTTGCTAAGGCCTACAAGACTCCGGGCTTCGACGTCTCCATATTTTTCCGAGCTGTTCCCTATGTGGATATTATGAATCTGTCATTCCATAATTCCAGTTACATTCTGGCCCTATTGATAGGTCAAACGAAAATATGGCACTACAAGTCCTTTTAGATTCTGGATCCTCTAACGCCAAATTGTAGGACACAAGTAATCATCTCGGGTTTTTTTAATGTAATCCCTGATTTCAGGGTTACCTCGTACTTCAGAAACTTCTGGTAGTTCATCTATTCAAAATAAAGACCTTGGGTTTAGATGTTACACAAAGTTTAGAAAGGTATTGTTGGGAGGGAATGAGGGTCTTGGTGTCCAAGTCCACAGGAACTTTCTGGA
>NW_007242751.1:0-6988 GCF_000164805.1 Carlito syrichta | reverse complement strand
AGGAAGGAATACTCTCATGGAATCGGAACTGGCATCCAATTCCTGTACGAAACCGAAACGCACGGATCTTAAGAGAGAAAATACACAAATGGGACCTCATTAAACTGACAAGCTTCTGCAAAGCCAAAGAAACCATCAAGAGAGCAGGGAGACAGCCTACAGACTGGGAAAAAGTCTTTGCCAACTCTAGGTCTGACAAAGGCTTAACATCCTGGATCTACAAGGAACTGAAGCGTACTGAAAAGAAGAAAACAAACAACTCCATTATAAAATGGGCAAAAGACATGAACAGACACTTCACAAAAGAAGACATTCGAGCAGCCAACAAACACATGAAGAAATGCTCAACCTCACTAATCATCAGGGAGATGCAAATCAAAACCACACTGAGATACGACCTAACTCCAGTCAGAATGGCATTTATCAACAACTCAAAAAATAACAGCTGCTGGAGAGGGTGTGGTGAAAAGGGAACACTTCTACACTGTTGGTGGGAGTGTAAACTAGTGCAACCTCTGTGGAAAGCAGTGTGGCGATTCCTAAAAGCTCTAAAAATTGACCTTCCATATGACCCTGCAATCCCCCTACTGGGAATAATCCCTGAAGAACACAAATCACTCTATAAAAATGATACTTGCACACGTATGTTTATCGCAGCATTGTTCACAATAGCAAGAACCTGGAAACAACCATGCTGCCCATCAAAAGAGGACTGGATTAAAAAAATGTGGTACATATACACGATGGAATACTACACAGCCATAAAAAAGAACAAAATCATGAATTTCGCTGCAACCTGGATGGAACTAGAGTCTATAATACTGAGTGACCTCTCACAAAAACAAAAATCCGAATATCACATGTTCTCACTCATATAATGGACCTTGAACATCCAATGCAATACTATAAGAAAATGACTGATGGTACTGGGAAACTATGGGGGAGAGGGGGATGGGATTAACAGCAGCAAATATCTGTCGGGGGATGGGAAAACACTTCTTATCTACAGGGTGCCTGAATGAAACGTCATTGTACACCTAAACCTTAACTGTACCCCACAAAACCATAATAAAAAATACTGATTAATGAAAAATAAAAACAGTATGATGATTCCTAAAAGCTCTAAATATTGACCTCCCATATGACCCTGCAATCCTCCTACTGGGAAAATACCCTGAAGAACTCAAATCACTCTATCAAAAAGATATCTGCCCACATATGTATATCGAAGCATTGTTCACAATAGAAAGAACCCGGTAGCAACCATGGTGTCCATCAAAAGAGGACTGGATTTTTTAAAATGTGGTACATATTTATGATGGAATACTACGCAGCCATAAAAAAGAACAAAATCATGAAGATCGCAGCAACCTGGATGGAACTAGAGTCTATAGTACTGAGTGACCTCTCACAGAAACAAAGATTTGAGTATCACATGTTCTCACTCATACAGCAGACCTTGAACATCCAATGTAATATCATAAGAAAAGTACTGACAGTGGTGGGAAACTATGGTGGGAGAGGGGAAGGGAGGTGGGATTAACGGTAGTAATATCTGTGTGGGGACAGGGAAACACCCCTTATCAACAAGGGTGCCTGAACGAAGCATATTTGTATACCTAACCCTTAACTGTACCCTACAATATCAAAATAAAAAATATTGATTATAAAAAAAAGAAGGCACTTATTACTGTATCCTCCATGAAGAAGAAATAGGCCCATTAACCAACCCAGAGAGATGACAGGCAGCCTGTTGGGGGAGAAATACATCTCTTGGAAGAAACAACAACATCAAATATTCACCATAGGGGGATTTGGAGTCCACATCCAAATATACACAGAGGGAAAAAAATTCCAAGTTAGGTAACTGAGTATAAAATGTCTCTGGGCAACTCCCTCGGGTCCCCTCCCACTGCAGAGCTCTTCTGTCCTCTCAATAAATCCCGGTTTCTAAAAAAAGAAAAAATGTTGTCCCCTACAAGTGATACTGCTGGGGAAACTGTTAAAAGGAAAAGTAAAATTTGTCTGTGGAAAATTCCACAGTCTGTGCAGTGTGAATTCAATTCATCAATTAAAATGGATTCACACAATCCACACAGAAAAAAAAATCCACAATATGGGAAAATCAGGTACACAACCAATAGAAAATTAGAACCCCAAGGAAAAGGAATATTCTGAGAGGGATTAGAAAACAGTTATACTTAAATTTATTAAAGATTTTTTTTTTAAGAATGAAGTAATAAGGAAAGTACCCAAGACTGTGAAAAACATAGCAAGCAGTTTTGGAAAAGAATCAAACAAAACTCCTGAAAAATAAAAACAGAATCATAGGGTTCCAGGAGTTGTACACCATCAGAAAACCCAAATCCTCAACAATGACTGCCTGTGGGCATTTTGGAAAGACCCTTCATTCCTATCCCGATTGTTCAGAAAAGAACTATAACACCAACACATTTTATCAGGAAAGATTTTGCTGAGTTGCTACTGATGAAACAGGGCATTTCTGGAGGGAAAGAAAGGATGGATAAGACTGGAATCCCCAAATCCAAGTTTTATCATTTCATGACAGCAAAGATGTAGCAGTTCCCACCAATTCCATGGCATGGGATATTTATTCTCATGTTGGTATTGTTTCTCTCCATGTTGAGTTCATTCATACTCATAAAGTCTTCTACCTTATTAATTGTATTGTGCTTAACCAGATTTTTAAAAATAAAGCTGTCTGGGAAAAGTTTCCAGAAACAATGATTCCATCAAGATAAGTTGCATGAGGGAAAATATCTCTCGATATATATACAGCAAGCTATTTGACAATAATGACAGTTCAGAGATGAGATTGCCAAGTATTTTTGCTTTTCAAATGAATCATTTCTGTAATGTTTGATTGTTTATGTGCAGGCATTTCTTTTGTAAGTAGAATAAATGTCACTTTTGGGGGGTAACAAGTTAAAAAGTAATTCTTGGCCAGAGACAGTTCCTTGCATTTAATTAAAAAAAACTGTAAATAGTAACAAGCACAGAAATATCGCATGCTTCAGCCTCAGTGAATTGAGTACTGAGCTAACCTAGGTTCCCATTGGCAATAAAGCAATTCACATACATCAATTCATTCAATACTAACAATAATCTTATTGAGTAGAAACAGTTCTTTTCTATCCCACTAAAACCATAGTCCTGGGAAAGGATCTTTGTCTCCTCTATTCTCAGCTGTATCTCAACCACCCAGAGTGATGCCTAATGCAATATGAGTTCTTAGTCAATATTTATTGAATAAATTCGCATTTTACAATGCGGACTCAAGTGGTGGACCCAAGTGGTCTAACTCCAAGATCCACCCTCTAAATTGGATATTTTCTGTTTCTATTCTCTTACGTGAAAAAAAGAACAGTTCAACATCTTCAGACAACTTCTCAATACAGTGAAGGAGGAATGCGAGGAAAGGCTTATGAAAACTAGACTGAGTATATATTTCACCACGTCCTCTCTCTAGTGTTCAAGGGCAAGGCTAATTAATATCCTTGCCAGCAGAGACCAGCCAGCAGCTTCCATTTTAAAAACTCTCTAGCAAAAAAAAATTTATATATCTATATATGTACACTGGATGTTAGGAATGCCTTCTTTGGTTCAGTCTAATGTCTTACAATTCTCATTTTCTCACCTGACTCACACTAGGACTTTGCTCTTGGAGTCTTGGAATATATGAGCAAGAAATAACCCACTCATTTAATACAATTCCCTCACTTTATAGATGGGGAAACTGAGACCCAAAGGAAAAATTATTTCCCCAAGGCCAGATATTGAGAAGAGCAGCAGAAAGTTAAGGGAAACATACCTAGTTGTTTGCTCTCATTCACCCAATGCATGAAATTTCCTCCAAATTCTTATCCATGAATCTGCATTTATCATGTGCCCTCTCTGTGCCCCACAGTGTCGCCAATTCAAAAGAAAGCAGACTTCCCTGGGATTATAATATGGACACATAAAGTAATCAGAAAATAGCTCAAGACAGCAATCTGTTTATTTTCCCATTCATTCATGTATTCATCCATCCATATTTTTATTCATTGGACTGATACATATAGAACATGACAAGAATTCAGACAGACTTTTCCATCATGGATCTTCCAATCTACTAAGGAAAAAAAGAGATATTCTCAAATAATTATTGCCAGGCCTTTGTAGATGTAACATGTGCCTAGCTGACATCCCTGCTTGCACATCAAGCATGATAGAGGGACTAAGGTGGTCAAGTATCTGGGATAGTTACTTGGACTTAAAAATTTCTGGGCTTTTTCCCAGGAAAAATCTAGCAACTGTCTTTTATAAAGCACCTGCATTATGCTAGGTGCTTTACATTTCATTATCCCAGCAACCCTTAGATATCAAGAAACTGAGGTGCAGAAAAGTTAAATAACTTACCCAGCTGGACACTTGGATCCATGTGACTGCAAATCCTGAGGTCTCTGCCTGTAGACTTTTTTCCAGTTTGCTTTCCCAGCTTGGCTGGGAGGAAGCTCCCTGCTGTGGTGCTCCTCTGTGCTAACCTGAATCCTTGGGGTTAAAGGAAGGGTCCTCAGTGCAGTGATACAGAGATGCCTTGCCATTGCAACTTCTAGGAGAGGAAGGAGGAGCTCGACTCCACAGGGAGCCAGTGGTGTCATATGGGATGTGTAAAACTGGGCAGTCCTGTGAGAGGGACTATTCTCTTGCATTCATCATTCATTTATGCTTTCATTTGCTCAACAAATATTTACTAAGTCAGGAAAGCAAAGGACTCAGGGTATACAGTAGCATGTCTGGTCCTCTAACAAAGTGTCTGAGACAGGTTTGTCCAAAGCAGGAGGCAGGAAGTGTAGTCAGTTAAAGCTCATACTTTAGTTGTTATGCCATGAAGTGGTGATTGAGAGACGAACTGTCTGCCTAATGCCTGCTCTGACCCAATCCATGGCCTAGCCTTGGCTGGTCCTTTTCATTTCTTTCCCTCTCTAATTTTAGTTCAGCTCAGGTCCTGAAATTTCATGTTTATGCTCATTACACAGGTGTGTGAAAGGGTGGCCCCTAGATTCCACCCGACATCATCTCTCCCTACCCTCCCTTTCTTCACCTCCTCAACCAAGATCCACAGGCACAGACTAAGTTTTCTACCATCTTCCACCCTGTCATAATTCAAAGTAGAATCGAGCCATTTCTATGACAGTCAGTGTAGACTTTGAGGCAGTCCAAGATATGATTGCATGACTGACTGTATGGTCCAAATACTACAGCAGTACACCTGAACAGACAGATCAGAATGTCCTGTCCAACCAGAGAAGCTTCATGGAGGACACCTGTGGCATCATGGCAACCTGATATGAACAATCTATGGGCAGATGTGAGCTAGCCATAAACGCTGAAGCCCCCAAACCAGTTATTGAATTGATGACTGAGAAAAGTGCATGGGTTTTATGAACAGGTTGAGAAATGAGTTGTTGTGCCCTAGAGAAAGAACTCAGTTCTGGCCTCTGACCTTAGAAAGGTCAAGAGGTCATCAGGTCAGCCACCATCCTCTTTCTAGCACTGGGATTTCAGGTGCCATTTGTGGGCTTGCCCAGCAACTCCAACAAACAGGAAAATTGGGAAGGAAAGCATAACTGTTTCTGAGTGTTTTCTGTCTGACCTGGGCTTGCCGTCAGGGCAGTAACTGAAGAATGGCCTCATTACCCTGGGACTTTTGCTTAGAAGTTGCTGCTTTCTGCAACTGTCATGCTAGTTGATGGGAGTTTTCCCCCTTAGGCCAGACTGCCTGTCACAGGAGCTCGCCAGTCTGGCTGCCAGCCCTGAGCACACCAGGGAATCTCCCAGTCTGGGCATGGAAGGAAAGGACCTCAGAGGTCCACCCTCACACACCAACTGGAATACTTTGCACAACTTCTGTGCCAAGTGAAACTCTGGTGACCACAGACTTACTTCCAGTGACTGGCAGCCTCTTTCCACCCAATATTGGAAATCTCAGCCTTACATGGTGCAGAAATCTGCACCCTTCTTCTTCTGACTTCCACCCACTGGCTCTGCTTTTCCCTCAAAACCACACAAAATAAGTCTGCTTAATTCCTTGTTCACAAAATGGTCATTCCTATGTTTGGGAAGAATCTTTATGCTTCTCTCCACTTACCCTTCTCTCTGTGATAGACAAACTGCAAACTACATTCAACTGCTTCCCCAGGAACAGATGGTTGTTGTGGAGTTGAAGGACCAAGGCTGTGGGGTTGCCAGATTTAGCAAGATCAAAATTCAAGATGCCCAGTTCAATTTTAATGTGAAATAACTAACAAATTTTTAGACTGTTTATTCATGGGGGATACTTATACTAAAAAAAAAGTGTTGTTTATCTAAAATTCAAATTGTATTATGTGTCTTACACTTACCTGGCCATTCTACAAGACTGGGGTGATTACAGGAAAAAGCATCCTTTCCCCTCATCTAGCACCTTCCATTGGCAGATCCTAGCTTTAGAGTCGGTTGGCAAAGATCAAAAGTGGTGGTTTTCAGGAAAAAGGTGAATAGAAAGCTAAGGAACAATTACCCAATAATTGGCTAGTCCACCCTTTAGCTATTCAGATTAACGACTCATAAAATTTAATCACAGTCACATTTGAAAATATTGTTACCTAAAGACTAAAGTGTAGCATTAAACTCCAACAAAAATTATCAAAAACAATAAAAAGAATGAGAAATTAGCTAACATGCCATTATATACAGTCACATAATAATCAAAGAAGAAAATATGCATGACAGCTACATTCCTCATCTCCATAACCAGTCATGGGGTCACAGTTGATATGTATAAATCTCTTCCTCAACCTCCCATTCCTTTTTTTGTTTCCTCAGACAGGACCTAAGATGGCCAGGATTCTTTATCCAAAGCTTCATTTCTGAAGGATCTGAATCCTCAGTTGTCCTGACTCTCCTTAGTTGCAATGGTATTTATTAATATTTACTTTTGAAGCAT
>NW_007242750.1:0-5754 GCF_000164805.1 Carlito syrichta | reverse complement strand
GAATCTGCATTACTCGGTCCCTCAATCCCAAAAAAGCTAAGGTCATCTGCTATGGGCTAAACACGAATCATGGTGTTTTAAGTATGAATCTGGAAAATGGAGTCCTTATTTACAGGCAACTACATGACTTTTGACTAAGAAGAATAAGGAATCTGGGTTACACGAGTCCTCAATCCCAATAATCTACAGAGCATCTTGGAGAGTTTTAAAATTTATCAGAGTTTCAATGAAGGATGTATCTAATGAGAGTTCAAATATACAGGAAAATACATGGCCCCTTGCCAAGGGTGAAAAAGAATCGGTGTTATAGCAGTCCTCAGTCCTTAAAATCAACAGGCCGTCTGCTGTGGGCTAAACAAGAATCAGGGTTTAGAAGCTGGAATATAGGTAATCGCAGTCCTCATATGCAGAATCTATATGATCTCTAGCTAAAGAGAACTAAGAAACCTCTTTTACACGGTTCCTCCGTCAAAATATCTACATGACATGCTGCTAATGGCAAAACAAGAATCAGGGTTTCCAAACAGGATTCTGGGGAAAGGGGGTCCTCATATACAGGACATTACACGGCCCCTCGGTAAAGAAGAATAAGGAATCTATGATACACTAGTTCACAATCCGAAAAATTCTCAGGGCGTCTTGCTGCGGTATAAACAAGAATCAAGGCTTCGAGCTCGTCTCATGTTTCAGAGATATTTGGCTTGTGGGTATTATGAATCAGTCATTTCAGGACTCTAGCAACCTTCTGGTCCTCTTGAGAGTTGTAATCGGGTATCTGGTAGTACAAATCCCTTAAGGTTCCTCGGAACAATTAAGGCCAGATTCCCAGAAAAAAAGTATCATATTGCCATATTTGGATGTAACATTGGTCTTAAGATGAATTTGGTAATCCTTAAATTTCCATTTGTACTTTATTTGAAGAGAGCCCGAGGGTTTTGCAGTTGCCAATAATTAGTACGAATTATTAAAATGCAACCAGGATCCATGGATTCCATGACCCTAGGAAACATCTGGACATCTGCATTTTTGTACACAGAGTTTTGGTATCCACATGGACAGGGAAATTCAGGGCATCTTGCTGAGAACGGAATGGGAATCCAGTTCTTGCAGTTCTCAATCGTTTTATTTTGCAAAGTCTCTTTGTAAGGTTTAATCAGCAATCTGGGCTTCGATGTCACCACATTTTTAGTGTGTCTTTTGAAAAGGGACCAGGAATCTTGGGTTCCAATTCCTCAAGAACTTTATGGTAGTCTATCTCTGGATACCCAAGCAACTGGAATTCTAGGTCACCAGGAAATATCTTGGCGTCTTTTTGAGAATGAAGCAGGAATTTCAGTAATGGGAGTCCTCATATACAGAATACTACACGACCTGTTGCTATGGAAGAATAAGGAATCTTGGTTACACGAGGCCTCCATCCCAAAAACTTAAAGACCGTCTTGGTAAGAGATAACCACCATTTAGGTTTTGGGAGTAGGAATCCGGATAATGGGAGTCCTCATATTCAGGAATTTTCACTGTCTGTTGCAAAAGAAGAATAGGGAATCTGGTTTACACGTGTTCTCCATCCCTCTAAAACTTCAGGTTTTATTGCTAAGGGCTAAACACGAATTTGGGTTTTTGAAGCATGAACTAGAGAAATGAAATGCTCATATACACACAAATGCATTGACTTTTCCTAAGAAAGAATAAGGAATGTTGTTGACATGTTTTCTGAATCTCCAAAAAAATTATACGGCGTCTTCCTAAGATCTAAACAAGAATCAAGCTTTCGACGCATGTATCTGTGAACAGGAATACTCATATACACGTAACTGCACGGCTGTTGCTAAAAATAATGAATCTGGGTTATACTAGTCCTCAGTCCTGAAAACCTACAGGAAATCTTGCTGACGGCTATAGAAGATCTGGATTCGAGGCATGAATGTGGGTAATAGCAATCCTCATATACAGGAAACTCCATGGCCTCTTGCTAATAAAAGAGAGAAATATGATTTCCACGATTCCTCTCTCAAAAAATCTACATGACTTCTTACTAAGGGCTAAACAGGAATCAGGGTTTCGAAACAGGAATCAAGGGAAAGAGAGTCCTAACATACAGGACACTACATGGCCTCCAAGTAAGTACGAATAAAGAATCATTGTTGTATGCGCCCTCAATTCAAAAAATTCCCAGGTTGTCTGCTATGAGACAAACAAGAAACAGATCATCAATCTCCCCAAATGTTTCAGAGCAATTTAGCATTCGGATATTATGAATCGGTCATTTCAGGACTCCAGCAACACTCTGGTCCTCTTAAAAGTTGTAAATGGTAATGGGCACTCCAAGTCCGTTAGGTTCCTCAGAACAACTAAGGTCAGACTCCAGGACAAAAAGAATCTTCTTGCCATATTTGGATGTAACACTGCTCTTAAGGTGAACCCTGTAATCCTTCCCCTTCCGTGTCTCTTGTGATTTGAGAAGGGACAAAGGTTTTGCACTTGCCAAATGTTTACTACATACTTTTAATGGTAAACAGGAATCATGGAATCCACGAACCTAGGAAACTTCTGGGCATCTGTCTTTTGATATACTGAATTTGGAACCTAAATTGACAGGAAAAATTAGGGCATCTTACTGAGAATTAAAAGGAAATCCGGTTCCAAGAGTTCTCATTTTACGGAATCTACAGGGCCTCTTGTTAAGGTTTGTTCAGCAATCTGCGCTTCTTGGTCCCTACATTATCAGAGCTACAATCTCCGTGGATATGCCAAATCTGTCATTACAGATGCTCAGGATCTTTCTGGTCCTCTTGTTAGTTATATTCAAGGATTTGCCCCTAGAAATCCTTTTGTTTCCTGGGACCATCTATGACGTTAATCATATTCCCAAGAATCAAAATTGTATATTGGTACAAAATTCCTCGATTCAGGTGACCGCAATGTAAAGAAAATTCTTGTGGGTGGGCAGGTAGGAAATGGGGTTTTGGGTTTGGAATATTCCACATTTTTGGGAGGTCTTGTGAAGGGGAACCAGGAATCTTGGATTCCAGGTCCAAAAGCACATTATGGACGTCTTTCTATTGATATCCAAAAAACTGGATTTCTCGGTCACCAGAAGTGTCTCGGCATCATGCAGAGTGAAGCAGGAAGCTGCGTAATGGAGGTCGTCATATACAGGAAATTACACGTCATATTGCTAAGGAAGTATAAGGAATCTTCCTCATATGAGCCCTCAATCCACAAAATTACAGGCCGTCTTCCTAAGATGTAACCACGAATTAGGTTTTTGAAGTTGGAATCTGGGTAATGGGAGTCCTCACATCAAGGAAACTTCACTGCCTATGGCTAAGTAAGAATAAGGAATTTGCGTTACGCGGAACTTCAATCCCAAAAAAGCTTAAGGTCATCTTGTTATAGGCTAAACACGAATCATGGTGTTTTGAGCATGATTCTGGAAAATGGAGTCCTAATTTACATTCAACTACATGACCTTTTGCTAAAAAGTATAAGGAATCTGGGTTACACGAGTCCTCAGTCCCAAAAATTTACAGAGGATCTTGGAAAGTTCTGAAAAGAATGAGAGTTTCGAAGCAGGATGTATCTAATGAGAGTCCAAATATACAGGAAAATACACAGTCCCTTGCCATGGGTGAAAAAGACTCGGGGTTATAGCAGTCCTCAGTCCTTAAAACCAACAGGACATCTACTGTGAGCTAAACAGGAATCAGGGTTTAGAACCTGGAACATACGTAATAGCAGTCCTCAAATGTAGAATCTACATGATCTATACATAAAGAGAACTAAGAAACTTCTTAAACGGTTCCTCAGTCACAATATTTACATGACATGTTGCTAATGGCAAAACAAGAATCAGGGTTTCCAAACAGGATTCTGGGGTAAGGGGGTCTGTGATACACTAGTCTACAATATGAAAAATTCTCAGGGCGTCTTGCTGCGGTATAAACAAGAATCAAGGCTTCGAGCTAGTCTCATGTTTAAAAAGATATTTGGCTTGTGGGAATTATGAATCAGTCATATCAGGACTACAGCAACATTCTGGTACTCTTGAGAGTTGTAATCATGTATCTGGTAGTACAAATCCCTTAAGTTCCTCGGGACAATTAAGGGCAGATTCCCGGAAAAAAATATCATATTGCCATATTTAGATGTAACTTTAGTCTTAAGATGAACTTAGTAATTCTTGAATTTCCGTTTGAACTTTATTTGTAGAGGGCCTGAGGGTTTTGCAGTTGCCAAAATTTTAGTACGAACTATTAAAATGTAACCAGGATCCATGGATCCCCCGTCCCTAGAAAACATCTGGGTATCTGCATTTTTGTACACAGAGTTTTGGAATCCACATGGACGGGAAATTCAGGGCATCTTGCTGAGCACGGTAAGGGAATCCAGTTCTTGGAGTTCTCAATCGCCTAAATCTACAAAGTCTCTTGATAAGATTTAATCAGCAATCTGGGCTTCTATGTCCCCATATGTTTAGTGTGTCTTTTGAAAAGGGACCAGGAATCTTGGGTTCCAATTCCTCAAGAACTTCATGGCAGTCTTTCTCTGGATATCCAAACAACTGGAATTCTAGGTCACCAGGAAATACCTTGGCGTCTTGCTGAAAATGAAGCTGGAATTTCAGTAATGGGAGTCCTCATATACAGAACACTACACGACCTGTTGCTATGGAAGAATAAGGAATCTTGCTTACACGAGGCCTCCTTCCCAAAAACCTACAGACTGTCTTGCTAAGAGATAACCACCATTCAGGTATTGGGAGTAGAAATCTGAATAATGGGAGTCCTCATATACAAAAAACTACACTGTCTATTGCAAAAGGAGAATAAAGAATCTGGTTTACATGTGTCCTCCATCGCAATAAAACTTCAGGGTTTCTTGCTAAGGGCTAAACAGGAATTTGGGTTTTTGAAGCATGAACTAGGGAAATGAAATGCTCGTATACAGACAAATGCACTGACTTTTCCTAAGAAAGAATAAGGAATGTGGGTGACATGTTTTCTCAATCTCCAAAAAAGTATAAGTCGTCTTCCTAAGAGCTAAACAGGAATCAAGCTTTCAACGCATATATCTGTGAACAGGAGTACTCATATACAGGTAACTGCACAGCTGTTGCTAAAAATAAGGAATCTGGGTTATACGAGACCTCAGTCCTGAAAATCTACAAGGCGTCTTGCTGATGGTTAAAGAAGAATCAGGGATTCGAGGCATTACTGTGGATAATAGCAATCTTCATATACAGGAAACTACATGGCCTCATGCTAATAAAAGAGAAGAAATCTGTTTTCCACGGTTCCTCTATCATAAAATCTGCATGACTTCTTACTAAGTGCTAAACAAGAATCAGGGTTTTGAAACAGGAATCAAGGAAAAGAGAGTCCTCACATACAGGACACTACATGGCCTCCAACTAAGTATGAATCAAGAATCATTGTTTTACTTGCCCTGAATCCAAAAAATTTCCAGGTTGTCTGCTATGGGACAAAAAACAAACACATCTTCGAGCTCCCAAAATGTATCAGAGCAATTTAGCCTTCGGACATTATGAATCGGTCATTTCAGGACTCCAGCAACATTCTGGTCCTCTTAAAAGTTTTTAATGGAATTGGGCACTCCACGTCCGTTAGTTTCCACAGAACAACTAAGGCCAGATTCCAGGACAAAAAGAATCTTCTTGCCATATTTGGATGGAACTCTGGTCTTAAGGTGAACCGTGTAATCCTTCCCCTTCCGTGTCTCTTTTTATTTTGA
>NW_007242749.1:0-18184 GCF_000164805.1 Carlito syrichta | reverse complement strand
AAAAGCCTCTGATGTATGCCTCCTCAAAAACCCACATATGCAACAAAAAATCTAAGAAGCAACAATAAAACAACAAAAGCAAAGCAAGTAGGAAAAGGAAAACAAATCAGAAAGAAGGAGAAAAGAAGAGCTTCCTCTGTGGCTGTTTCTGGAATTTCAGGATACTTTCCAAAGCAAGGCTGCTGCTTTTGGCTGCCACTATATTAGGAAAACTCTCTGGCCACAAGTCCATCCCCACCACTCAGTTCAGACTAACCTGGTTCCTCTTAGTATGGGTCAGGTGGCCCGCAGATGACTGTGGAAGGAGGGAAATCAGATCCCAGAGAGCAGGGATTACCTCTGGGTCTCAGGTGGAGGCTGGACAAAGCTGGATAGAGCAACACAGGGCTTTGCCCAATACAGGACCAAAAATTGATCTCATTCAGTGTCTTCTCACTGATGACTGGACTCAGTTACAGATTTGCATGCTGTGCCTTCTCCAAATTTTGGGAGCTAGTGCCCTATCTGCTACCACTGGAGGTGGAATGGACTGGGAGCCAGGTATTGAGGAGCAGCTGATCTCTGCTGCCTCCTCCCAAGAGACCACCAAGAACAACAGATAAATCTGTACAGTAGAAACTCCAAGCTCAGGGCAGTGGTAGTTTGAACACACCTCCAGAAGACAGCCATGGCTGTTTGAACTGGAGATGCCCTTCAACCACTCACCCACTGGCACACACCCACTCATGCATACAGTCTTTATGGACACTCTATTTTGCAGAGATTTTCACACTCCCACTAGTTCCATAAAGATCTTGCCCATCTCCCCATGCCTTTTACTCTAACTGCAATTTGAGGATTTGAATTATTTTATCCCTGGAATTAATTTAGGCAAGCCAATATATTTAAGACTACATATTGCACTGCTTCAGGGACTGAAATATGTGAAACTTCAAACAAAGTTGCTAGATCAGTTTTGTAAAAATACAAAGAAAATTTCATTCTCTCTATGGACCTATAAAATTTTGTCACAAACTGCACCAATTTGCCAAGAGTTTTTCTGGCATTTGCCTACTCTTGACCCACATGTTAATAAAGGACTCTAATTAATTAAACTCAGTTTACAGGCTTTACTTCTCGCTTACTCGGTCTTAACATTTGGAGGTCCCAGAGAGATAATTTGTTGTGTGCCAGCACAAGTTGCCACCTCGCTCCGGTTCTCCCAAGTTGGGAGGAGAGGTGCCGTGAAGTTACCACCTGAAATCTCAGGACCCCTTAACCTCTAACTTGGCTCTTAGAGGCTCAGAACGACTGCTGGCAGCTATGCCTCAAGAGAATCAGAGTTCATCTGCTGTCTCCTAGGAGGTAAGAGTAATTTTTTAAAATTTCCTGGTACTGCAGTTTTTCTGTTTTTATTTCTGATCAAGGGAGTTACAGCCTGACGAGGTTGCCCTTTGGACACTATTCACTAAGCCAAGACGCTGGCTGAACAGAGTCCCTGTTCTTACCCTGAGATGTCCCCGGGATATATAATTTTGTTTTAATCTTTGTCTGTTACATTTTTGTGTGCCGCTTTGTTTGTTGTGTGTCATGGACTCTGAAAATTCAAAGCAAGTCAGTCCTTGAGACTATGTTAAAAAACTTTCTGCTGCCTTTGCTGAGGATTATGGTGTCTGCCTTACTAAAGTACATTCCAAACTCTCTGTCAGATAGACTGGCCTGCTTTTCATGTTGGCTGTCCTTCTACAGGGCCTCTGGACATTCACATATCTGATAATGTCTGGAAAATAGTCACAGAGAAACCTGGTCATCGGGATCAGTTCCCTTATATAGACCAGTGGTTAAGTTTGTTCCGGAACCCACCCCCTTTGGTTAATGGCATATTCTCTTGAAACTCCGAGTCGAGTTCTGATCGTTTCCTCCTGTAAATCCCCTAATAATTCCAATACATCTATGTTGCTCCTCTAGGAACCCAGTACTGCTGTGTCCAGCTACTCTTCCCTCCTGCACGTCCTATCCTGTTCTATCATACTCTAGTGAGGATTCTCTCGGGGATCCAGTCCTCTTTCACCCTCTGTCATATACTCTTCAGACTTCCTCACCCACTGTTATCACCATGGTTCCTGATTGTCCCCATTCATCTCCAACTTCGGGTACAGCTGAGTCTGCCTCCAGTTCACAAATCACTCTATAAAAAAGATACCTGCACACGCATGTTTATCGCAGCGTTGTTCACAATAGCAAGAACCTGGAAACAGCCATGCTGCCCATAAAAAGAGAACTTTATTTTAAAAATGTGGTACATATACACGATGGGGATTGGCGGGGAGGAGTATTTATGGTGTATACTCCTTTTTCTTTTTCTGACTTACACAATTGGAAGCATCAAAATCCTTCTTTCTCTGCTAGGACACAGGCACTTATTTCATTAAAATACTCTATGTATACACATCATCCCATGTAAGATGACTGTCAACAACTTTTAGTCACTGTTTACTGCTGAAGAGTGAGAACGCGTTAAGTCTGAAACTAGAAAGTCCATTCTGGATTCTACTGGGGCACGCTGGAGGAAAATCAAGACATCCTGGACAGAGATTTTCCTACTTCTCACACAAATTGGGACTCTAACACTTCAACCAGGTCTAGAGCACTGAGTATATATCCCCAGGCTCTATTAGCAGGTTTAAAGGGGGCAGTCCAAAATCACATTAATTTTTCTAATAACACTGAGGTTCTCCAGGGACCTGATGAGTCCCCAGGGGAATTCTTTGAACATCTCCAAGAGGCGTTTTCAACCTAAACCCCTTTTGACTCCTTGTCGCCTGAGAATGCTTGGGCCATCAATTTGGCCTTTGTGGCACAAGTGACTACAAATATTTTTTAAAAATACAGAAGTTAGAAGGCTTTGCAGGAATGAACATTTCTCAGTTACTTGAAGTACCTCAAAAAGTTTGCAATAACCGAGATGCTTGAGAAACAGAAACAAGCAGTTCAGGCGGCTGTCAAAGCTGCAAGAAGACAGGCCAAAATCCCGGTGATTGCCCTCAGGGCCCCAGGAACTGGTGTAAAGCCTCCACGTGAAAAGTCTGATAACCAGAAAGGCCAAAAGGGTCAAAAACTGAAACATATTAAGTTAGCAAAGAACCACTGTGCTTATTGGAAGGAGCTTGGACATTGGGTCAAAGATTTTCCCTATTGCCCACCACAAAAAAACCAAGACCTGAGCCCTAAGCCCATTCTGTTACTGCCCTCACCCAGAGGGGCAGAAAATAATTCAGACTGAAGGGGCTAAGGATCTTTCTCCTTGGGCCCACAAGAGTCTATGGTAACCACAGTTATCAGGGCCCACCTAGTTGAACTCTTAGTGGATACTGGGGCAGAAATTTCAGTCCTAAAGTCACCATTGGGACCTATGTCTAAAAATCATCTTTTACTACAAAGAGCAACAGGAATAGCTACCAATTGCAAATTCACTTCTAATCAGATAGTTGACTTGGAACAAAAGCGGGTAACACACTTATTTTTAGTGACTCCTGGATGTTTTTTCCCTCTCATGTGTAGAAATATGTTATGGAAACTAAGAGCAACCATTGTGATTTCAGCTGACAAAACCTAAATGTTTATTCCTACTACATATCAAATACTCTTAACGGTTCACTTTCTGAAGAATACCTTTTAACCACTCCAAAGTCTACTACTAAAAATGTTCCATCAAGCTTACTTCTACAGTTGCAGCAGGAATTTCCCTCTGTCTGGGCAGAAACCAACACAAAAGGATTGACAAAACATCGCCCGCCATTGCTGGAAAATTTACTGGCATCAGTTACTACTGTCTAGGTCTGCCAGTAACCTTTGAGTTTACAGGCCCAGAAAGAAATTGCTCCTCATATAAAAAGACTCTTAGCTGTCAACATTCTGATTTCATGCAAAACAGCATGGAAAACACATTTTTCACCAGTTCAGAAACAAGGAATTTCTGACTACCATCCAGTTCAAGACTTAAGAGCAGTCAACAAACTGGTAGAAACTATTCATCCAACTGTTCCTAACCCATACATTTTACTTAGTCTGCTTCCCCCCTCAACATCAGGCATATACTGTGCTAGACTTAAATGATTTTTTTCACTATTCCCCTGTCTCCTGTTAGCCAACCTATTTTTGCTTTTGAGTGGACAGATCCAGACACAGGAGACACTAGTCAGTTAACTTGGACATGACTACCACAAGGCTCAAGAACTCCCAACCCTCTTCGGGGAGGCCTCACAACAGGATTTGTCATGGTTCAGTGCCCAACAACCTGAATATGCTTTGTTTTATTATGTGAATGACCACCTACTTGCAGCTACAGACTTAGACACCTGCTTGCAAGGTACTAAAACCTTGTTACAGCTTCTCCAGGACCTGGGCTACAGAGTATCAGCAAAGAAAGCACAGCTTTGCTCTGTCAAAGTGTCTTACCTTGGATACCAGCAGCAAGAGTGCAAGTGAACCCTAACCTCAGCCTGGTAAGTAGCCATTTTCTGAATTCCCACACCAACCACCAAGAAACAGGTATGTAAATTCCTGGGACAGCAGAATATTGTTGGCTATGAATCCAAGGATTTGCAGAAATTATCACAACCTTGTATTCAGTCACAGCAGGGGATCAAACCCTAAATTAGACTGCTGCTGAGAAGCAAGCGTCCCAGTAACTCAAAACGGCTCTAACTCAAGCGCTAACACTAGCCCTTCCTGATGTTACCAAACCTTTCCACTTTTTCCATTCATGAACAATGAGTAATTGCCAAAGGGATCCTCACTCAAATGCTTGGGCCATGGCAAAGACCGGTGGCCTATTTGTCAAAGACTGAACCTGGTAGCTTCTGGTTGGCCATCTTGTCTTTGAGACATTTCGACCATGGCTTTGCTGGTTAAAGAACCAGATAAGTTAACTCTCGGCCAAAACCTGACTCTAACTGCTCCCCATAATGTTGAGACTACTCCAGGGAACCTCTGGCCATTGGATGTCAAACACACGTATTAGCCAGTATCAGAGCCTACTATTAGACCAGACTAGACTAACTTTCTCTACTACTCAATGCCTCAACACAGCAACTCTGTTGCCTGATAACTATCCAGAGACACCAGTCCATGACTGCAAGGATGTGTTGGAAATTACCCAGGTCAGCCATCCTGATCTTTGGGACACTCCTCTGTGCCAGACTGATGCTGACCTGTTCACAGATTGTAGCAGCCTGATGCTAAATGGACTCCATAAGGCTGGTGCAGCAGTAACTATAGCTCATTATGTAATTTGGTCACAGGCACTGCTTCAGGGTACTTCTTTCCAAAAGGCTGAGTTAATTGCTCTAACCCAAGCCCTATGCTGGGAAGCAGAAAAACTAATAAACTTCTTCAAGGATCCATTTGCCACACCTCATGTACATGCCATGATCTACAAAGAACGTGGCCATCTCACTGCAGCAGTTAAGACTATCAAAAATAAAGAAAAATATATTAGCTCTCTTGAAAGTTGTTTGACTCCCTAAAGTGGTAACTGTTATTCATTATAAATGTCACCAAAAATCTGACACTCTAGAAGCAATTGGAAACCACCTGGCAGACCCGATAGCCAGGAAAGCAGTAAAACTCCCAATTAAACTCCTAACTATTTAAACAAGTAAAACTTTTCTAGTCCCTTCTCTCCCACAGTGCCCAGATATACTCATAGAGAAAAAGAGGCTGCAGAGCTGGCGGGAGCCTACAAAAAAACTGATGACTGCTGGGTTAAAGACTCCAGAATTTTTCAGCCACTGCACTCCAGTCTGGGCAATCGAGTGAGACTCCAACTCAAAAGAAAAAAAAAAATGACTGAACTGTTAAATCGTTTTTATATAATCAAAAACTTAAAAGACCAATTCAGCAGCTTTAATGTGTCCTGCTTGTGCTTGCGTCAATCCCAAGGGAGGGCCAAAATCCCTTTCAGGAATCAGGGCATGAGGATTAAGCCCTGGTGAAAAATGGAAAATAGACTTTGCTGAAATAATACCTTCACATGCAGGATGTAATTATTTACTGGTGTTAATAGACACTTTTTTGGGATGGATAAAATTTTTTGGCACAAAAAATGAAACCACCCTTATGGTTGCAAAATATTTATTAAATAAAATAATTCCTAGGTACAGGCTTCCTCTTTCTATTGACTCAGACAATGCCTTTACCTCATCCATAGTACAGCTGAATAATAAAGCACTAAACATCAAATGGAAACTGCATTTTGCTTACGGATCACAAAGTTGTGAACAAGTGAAACGCATGAACCGACCTTCAAAAAAATACTTTATCTAAATTAATAATAGAAACTGGCAAAAAATGGATAACTCTCTTACCCCTAGCTCTCCTTTGAGAGAGAGAGCTATAAGCCTGGGTTTACTCCCTATAAAATCATGTTTAAAAGTCCCCTTCCTCTGTTACCTCGCCTATGGGATACTATTCTTAAAGAATTTACTAATCAATCTCTGTTAAAGTAGCTCCCCTCTTTACTGTGGGTACAGAATCTTGTCCACACCAACGTCTGTGCTACACTGCCAACTCCAACTTCCACACCGTGTCATCCGTTCCAGCCTAAAAATTTGGTCTACATGAAAAAGTTCTGGACAAAAGAACTGAACCCCTCCTGGAAGGGATCATACAAAATCATCCTCACCACCCCAACGTCACTCAAAGTTAGAAGGTTACCAACCTGGATTCATCATTCACAAGTAAAGGAAGCTGCAGACGCTGAAACCTGGCTAAGCCAAGCCTGCAGTTGGAACACTGACCTGCCCCTTCGCCTAAAAAACAACTGGATTTTAAACAAACATCCTGATAATCCTCTCAAAATCACCCTCCAAGCCCATCGTCCTACATCACCTGAGCAGCCAGCAACAGAAACCATGAAACTTTGACCATAACTAAATGCATTGCACTCATCCCTTGCCTCTCCTTTTTGTTATCCCACTTGTTCTAGGATTTGGAGCACCACTGTTTGCTGCACCTCATGCAGAAAGGCCATGCTACAAGAAAGTTCTGTTAACACTATTTTATTTCTCATGTATTGGATGTATTATTGCTTTATTATGCTTAAAATAAATTTACCCTGATTTATTCTAGCAAGCATACCTTTGTGTTTAGCTTATCACAATACTTTTACTTTAAGTTCTTTTACTTGAGAACAAGTTTTAGCTGCCCAAAATTGGTCCCCTTCCTCAAATCTAATCCAGTTTAAAGTAAATCTTTCTGATCTGGTACCTGCAGGAAAAAAATATGCGGCCAGAATTCCTATGGTAGGCGGGGTACCTAACCACTTCTTTACTGAAATGTTTACCCAATGGGCAACTCCTAAATTCATTAAAACTACAGACATGTATCTTTGCCCCAATAAACACCAAAATTATAAATATATGCAATATAACAAATTCTTTTGTCCAAACTGGAGATTTGTCACCATCGCAACTTACAGTGGAGGAACTAATGACACTTCCCAAGTCACTGTTTGACTACCTTTGGCTCAGAACGGTCTATATACATGAAAGTTACTAATCCACTCCATCACTCGTGGAGAACTGGAAAAACCTGGGGTATACAGTTGTACACGTAATGTGTGACCAGGGCTCCTTATTTACTATTCAAAGGGAAACCATCAATTATAAGCCTATACCCATAGAACCCTAAACTGAGTTACAGGACCCTGTGTTTGTCTTTCATCTACAAGCACCTTCTGAAAGAGCCCCAAAGTCTTCAAGATTAAGCTTTCCAGTCCCAAAACACCCTAGTTTGTTTCCTATGTTAACTCATATACACTGCTTACTTAATAACAGTTGGTCTTAATTAGCATCAAACTGCTGGCTTTGTCTAAAATCAAAACCTCAAAGTTAATTAAAAATAGGAGTTGCAACTCCTATCCCAAACAATGCAGCTAAAACAACTTGTATTCCAAAAACTGTTCATGTCACCATTGGAGGTGTAACTGGAAATGCCTCTTGTTTAATAAATGCAAGTTTCAATTTAACAGGTTCGTCATTTCCTGAAAGTTATAACTCGTCTCTTACTAAGACTATAACTTATTCGCAAGCTTATACTGCACCTGCCAATACATGGTTTTCTTGTTCATTAGAATTAACTACTTGTGTTACTGCTGAAATGTTAAACAATAAGCCTGTTTTATGTATTAGTGTTCATGTACTTCCACAGTTATAGGTCTACAGTGGCCCTGAGGGTGCTTTTTTAATTTCACCACCTGGTACCTGAAAAGGGCATGCCACTCCTCTGTTAGGCCCCACTCTAGTCGGATTAAGTATGACTGAAACAGCACACTTAACACTACCGCGGAAAAGCAGAACTAATGGGACTAACCAGATTAAATAAAAATATAAATGATGAACTACAATATTAATGATCTACAATCATCAATAGAACAACTCCACAAACAGGTAAATTCTTTAGCTGAGGTCGTCCTCCAAAATCAGAGATCTTGACTTATTGTTAAAGTTTCAGGAAGGGCTTTGTGCTGCTCTCAGACAAAATAATAAGTCCTGGTTCCAATCCTTGTTCAATTGTAACCCATGACTGACAACCTTGCTTACTAGTCTACCAGGAAGTCTCATACTTCTCTTCCTTGGTCTACTCATCGGATCTTGCACTTTAAACTAGTTTGTTAACTTTGTCAAGAAACAAATCAACTCAGTAAAAATTCTATATGCCATAACCTATTATAATTTCCTTTCTTTAACTAAAGAGTCAACGAATTGACTCATGCACAATTACAAGGGGGAATGTAATAAGCTAAATTAGTTAATAAAATCAAATTGCTAGCAAAGTAGTAATATTAACCAGCTTACTCCATTTTGTTTAAAACTCATCTTAGTTACCTGCCTGACCCAAGAATCAATGTCTATGTGTGATTACAGTAACATTCCCATGACCACGAACATCCAGCTTTGTCTCCTTTGGGCAGATTATGCTGACCATTGCCTACTGGCCATTACAGATATCCTTCGTCATAATTCCATGTAATTATATGCTTTGCTAACTAAAATCAAATGTTACACTTTGACATTTTTATAGTTTGTTCTTCTAAAAAAAGACCTAACCAGGGTAACTCCATTGTATAATGATTCTTCTTCCTTGTCTCCGTGAAACTACCTTAAATTATATCTTTTAAAAAATTATTTATTTATTATAAAGATGTGAGCACAATTCAGGGTTAGGTATACAAATATTGATCATGCAGGTAACCTTGTTGATGAGGCATGCCCTTCCCTCCCCTAGCAGTTTCCCTTGACTGCCAGTCCCACCCCCTCCCCTGACAGTTTTCCACTACTGCCAATTGTTTTCTTATAGCATTATAATTGCTCAAGGTCACCTTATGAGTGAGAACATATGGAACTCAGTTCTTTATTTCTGTGATAATCACTGAGTATGATCGACTCCAAATCCATCCAATTTGATGTAAAATCCATATATCTGTCCTTCTTTATGTTGCATAACATTCCATTTTGTATATGTACCACATTTTTTTATCCAGTCCAGCTTTGATGGGCAGCATGGTTGGTTCCATGTTTCTGCTATTTTGAATAGAGCTGCAACAAACATATGTTTGCAGGTATCTTTCTTGTAGAATAATTTGAGTTCCTCTGGGTATATTCCCAATAGGAGAATTGCTGGGTCATATGGAAAGTCAATTTCTTGTTCTTTCAGAAATCTCCAGACTGTTTTCCAGAGAGGTTGTACAAGTTTCCATCACCACCAGCAGTGGAGAAGATTTCCTTTTTATTCATATCCTCGCCAACATCTGTTGTTGTTTGATTTATTAATGATGGCCATTCTTACAGGAGTTACGTGGTATCTCAATGTGGTTTTGATTTACATTTCTCTGATGATAGGTGAGGCTGAACACTTTTTCATATGTCTGTTGACTGCTCATATATCTTCATTTGAGAAGTGTCTGTTCATGTCTTTTGTCCACCTTTTATTTTATTCTTTAATTTTTTAACTACATATCTTTTATTTTAAAATTGTGGGGTACAGATAAGGGTTAGGTGTACAAATATGCATTGTGCAGGTGCCATTGTTGATGAGGTGTGCCCCCGTCCCCAAATAGATATTGATTACCATTAATCCCACCTCCCTTCGTCTCCCTCCCCTCCATAGTTTGCTGCCACTCTCAATCCTTTTCTTATAGTATTACAATAGTTGTTCAAGGTCCACTTATGAGTGAGAACATGTGATACTCAAATCTTTGTTTCTATGAGAGATCACTCAGTATTATAAACTCTAATTCCATCCAGGTTGCTGCAAAATTCATGATTTTGTTCTTTTTCATGGTTGTGTAATATTCCATTGTATAGATGTACCACATTTTTGGGGGGTTGGAATCTCACTCTGTTGCCCAGACTGGAGTGCAGTGGCCATTCCTGGTCACTGCAGCCTCGACCTTTGAGCTCTGGTGATCCTTCCACCTCAGCCTTCTGAGTAGCCAGAATCACAGACATGTACTACCATGCCTGGCTGATTTTGTATTTATTGTAGAGATGAGGTCTCGCCAAGTTGCCCAGGTGGGTTTTGAATAAACTCAGGCAACCCACTCACCTCAGCCTCCCAAAAAACGGGATTACAGGCTGAGCCACTGCGCTGGGTTAAAAGCACAGTATTATTAGTATTATTATTTGAGTTGAAGTTTCACTCTGCTGCCCAGACTGGAGTGCAGTGGCACACCCCTGGCCACCACAGCCTCGATCTCCTGGGCTCCGGCGATCCTTTCACTCAGACTTCCAAGTAGCTGGAATTACAGGCATGCACTACTATGCCTGGCTAATTTTTTGATTTATTGTAGAGATGAGGTCTCTCCAAGTTGCCCAGGGGGGTCTCAAACCCACAAACTCAGGCAGTCTATACACATCGGCCTCCCAAAATGCGGGATTACAGGCTAGGCCACTGAGCCCGGCCTCTGTACCACAGTTTTTTAATCCAGTCCTCTTTTGATGGACAGCATGGTTGGATCCATGATATTGCAATTGTGAACAATGCTGCTATAAACATACGTTTGCAGGTATCTTTTTTATAGAGTGATTTGAGTTTTTCAGGGTATATTCCCAGTAGGGGGATTGCAGGGTCACATGGAAGGTCGATTTTAAAAGCTTTTATGAATCGCCACACTGATTTCCAAAGAGGCTGAAATTGTTTACACACCCACCAATAGTGTAGTAGTGTTCCCTTTTTATCTCATCCTCTCCAGCATCTGTTATTTTTTGAGTTACTGATAATGGCCATTCTGACTGGAGTTAGGTGGTATCTCAGTGTAGCTTTAATTTGCATTTCCTTGATGACTAGTGAGGTCAAACATTTCTTTATGTATCTGTTGGCCACTCAAATGTCTTCTTTTGAGAAGTATCTGTTCATGGTTTTTGCCCACTTTGTAATGGGGTTGTTTATTTTTCTCTTTTCAGCACGTTTGACTTCCTTGTAGGTCCTAGATGTTAGGACTTTGTCAGACATGGAGTTGGCAAAAACTTTTTTCCAGTCTGTGGACTGTCTCCCTGCTCTTTGTGGTTTCTTTGGTTTTGCAGGAACTTGTCAGTTTAATGTGGTCCCACTTGTCTACCTTATCGCTTATGAGCAGTGCATTTTGGTTTTTTCTCAGGAATTGGATGCCAGTTCCAACTTCCATAATGGTGTGTCCTGCATTTTCTAAAGTTCTTATGGCTTGAATTTTTACATTTAGGTCTCTGACCCATTTAGAGTTCATTTTTGTGTATCGGGATAGATAGGGTCTTGTCTGAATCTTCTGCATGTGATCAGCCAGTTTTCCCAGAACCATTTACTGAATAGATTGTCGTATTCCCAGTGGTAAATGTATCTTAAAGGCAGAACTTCAGGGACTTTCTGGGCACTGGTTATACCTACCTGACTTGAAATTAATCAAAGCTCCCTAACAATCAAAGTTTCATTTTGGTTGCCAAGTTGTTATTTAATTGTTGCTATGGTCACTAAGTTGCTATATAGCCATTGCTGAAAATCTTATCTGTAAAAACTTGTCACAAACTGCACCAATTTGTCAAGTTTTTCTGGCATTTGCCTACTCTTGACCCGTGCATGAATAAAGGCCTCTAATTAGTTAAACTCAGTTTACAGGCAAGACTTCTTGCTTACTCAGTCATAACACTAACCTGATAAAGACTTCCACATTATTTGTGTAGATTAACTCTTTGTAAGTGTTTAGCAAAACAGATATCAGGATTTTGTTCAATTATAGAAAAAAGATCATAAAATAATTCAACTAGGTTGTTCCTTCTTTCCCATGGACAGGTGGCTGAAGAAGCCACCCATTCAAACAACTGAGTCAAATCCACATTCTATTTAGCTTTATTTATCTATTCATATATTTGGAAGTGAGTAAAATACTTTATACAGGAAAGGAGGTTGCTAAATTTTATTTGAAAGAAGCTGTAAGCAATACTTAGATATTCCTAGTGATAGTACAAATAAAACACCAACGTGCATGTTGGAAGTCTCTTCATGTAATACAAAACTGTATAAACTGTATGTGGTGTGATCATCTGTGACAGTTTTTGGAACAAAGTGTGAAGGACTCCAGCAATGTCAAAAACCTGCTCTGGAGTTCTCTTGCCAGAACAATTCTTCACTAGGAAATAGATTCCTTGAACCTTACAGGAAAAGAGTGTTTGTTGCTACCTACACCTGGGCCTAAATGGGGACTACTTCCTCATTATCTCAGGAGGCAGGATCTTGGTTAAAGGTGAAAGCATCTTCCGGCAATATGACAATGGGGCAGCCTGGTCTATGAGACCCTCCACAAAGGAGAACACAGAGGGTCTCTGGCTTTCTCCCCAGGGCTTGAAGATCCCAACGTTGGCAGCCTGTTCTTCACACGGAGCTTGTTCGTTGCCACTGCTGGGGCATCGCAGCAGTCTGGACAGCCACTACAGCTGCAGATATAATAGACGCTGGCACCTCCACGGCCTCTATGGTGGCCATAGAGTATCGCACCACCTGTGCCTGAGGCGATTCCACACTTCAGTCCTTGAAGTTCCTGCAGACAAGATCTGCTGTGATCGCTGCCACCTCTGCTGCCACTGTAATGTCCTGCTGTCCATGGGTCTCCTCCCATGTGCCCTGAGGCAGGTTCCCATCTCTGGCTTCTGCCCGGCTCCTGTCTGGCTCCACACGCTCTGGGGTGGAGAGATAGCACCACCTGATGGCGATTCAAGGTAACAACACCTAAACAGGAAAAACAAATTTGAAAAACAGAAACAGGCCAAATTTGAGTGGTGAACTGAGTGGTGATCCGAACTGTCCTTCACAGCAGGTCAGGGGCAACTGACCCTAACTTTGAATGAATTTACCAGGTTGAGAAGACAGTTAGAAATCAGAGCTGAAAGGACATTGGACTTAGGCAAAAAGTCTTAGAGTGTGCTCGATTGGTTCTGTTAGTTTAAGA
Source organism: Carlito syrichta (assembly GCF_000164805.1). Classification (NCBI taxonomy): domain Eukaryota; kingdom Metazoa; phylum Chordata; class Mammalia; order Primates; family Tarsiidae; genus Carlito; species Carlito syrichta. The sequence continues at coordinate 4,728 of NW_007242749.1, read as the reverse complement.
ACTTTGTTCTCTTCTTACTGTTTTGTTTCTTTTTTTCTCTTCCTTTTTGTCTCTCTTCTCCTCTATGTAAACCATATCTTTGTATAGAGGAACAGCACACCAATAAGGTGGTTGTTTAGCTTGTATGATAGCATTATTGTTGTTTTAGGGGTTTTTTTGTATGGGAGTTGGTTAGTCTGTAGCTGTGGTCTATTGTTTTATCGGTTTCAGTTTAGGTCTCTCTCTCCATTTGTTGTTACACTTGTCTGTTTTCCCCCTTACTCGTATCTCTCCCCCCCTCTTCCCCCACTGTCTGCTCCATTCTCTTCCCTCTGCTTACCTTATTTTATTTCAGGGAGTAAACATACAGCCCCACTGCACGGACAGATTCCAAGGCAGTGAATAGTGGGTTTCAGATTATCCATACACCTGTCAGCAGATACCAGGACATATAGATAGATTTTGAATCACAGCTCCCCCCTTAAGTAAATCTCAAAACTGGAAAAAGTACCACCCACAACCTACAGTGCAACTCCAGAATTGAGCAAAGTAAGAGAGAATACATAAAGAAAAATAGGAAATTGAACAAACAAAAGTAAAAGCAACCCATCTACCCATGAATAACAGAATTAAAGAAGACGGTGACGTGGAGGGAAGGAAAACGTAGGGAGGGAACAAACCCACAAATGAAGAAAAACCAAAAAGAAGAATATAGGTCTCACACAGACCCCCTGGGAGGTCCAACACTGAGAAAACAGACTCCAGAACAGAAACAATGAAGAGCCCCTAGGAATGACTGGGTCACATGCAACAAACCCAGACATCAAGACTTTAATAGAATTTTAAAAATTGAGGAAAGACAAGCGGAAAATAGGAAAGGAAATGATGTCAGAAATAACAGCAGTAAAGAATACTGTGATGGAAATAAATAACAAACTAATGATCATGGAAAGCAGAGTTAGCCAAGGAGAAGAAAGAATCTCAGAGCTCAAAGACCAAAAACACAGAAATAACCCAAACGGTCAAAAACATAGAAAAGAAACTCAAAAAGAAAGAACAAAACCTTCAAGAGATGAATGATCACTTCAAGAGACTGAACCTAAGGGTAATTGGTCTTCCTGAGACAGAGAGAGAAACAGAGGCCACACTGGAACAAACATTTCATGAAATTATTCAAGAATACTTCCCTCATCTCATCAGTGATGAACAAATTCAAACACAAGAGTTTCAGAGAACCACTGCAAGACAACAAATGAGAAGACAACCTCCCAGACACATAATAATGCACCTAAACAAAGTAGGTATAAAAGAAAAAATCCTAAAGGCAGCAAGAGAAAAAGGTCAGACTACCCACCAGGGAAGACCAATTAGAATAGCAGAAGATTTATCTACAGAAACCCTCCAGGTTAGGAAAGCTGGGAGCTCTGTCATCAAAGTTCTAAAAGATAAACAATTTCAACAGATAATAACTTACCCAGCCAAGCTAAGCTTTATCAGTGAGGGAGAATAGAGATTTTTTTTCCCAGAAATCCAATTCCTAAAAACCTAAGTTGCCACCAGATCACTGCAAGAAACACTGAAGAAAGTATTGAACACAGAAGAAAAGGCAAAAAGAACAACCACGTTCTTCACAAGAGTACAGGTAAAAGATTTTAAACACACACGATTCAACCCTAAAACCAAAAGACAGACAACACACAAAAGAAGAAGAACAACAACTCTGCAAGAACATTGTGATAGGAATCAACTCTCACATTTCAATAATTAGTTTGAATGTGAACGGCCTAAATGCACCACTGAAAAGACATAGAATGGCAAAATGGATAAAATATCACCAGGCACAATCCATTGCCTTCAAGAGACTCAACTCACCAGAAAAGGACACTCACAGACTCAAAGCAAGAGGAAGGGAAACAAATTTTCCGGTGAATGGAACAAAAAGAAAGGAGGAATCGTGATATTAATCTCAGACAAAATACCCTTTAAGCAATCAAAAATTTAAAAAGATATAGAAGGCCACTACATAATGATAAATGGTTCAAACCATCAACAAGAAATATCCATAAACATATAAACACCCAACATAGGAGCACCAACTTTCATAAAGCAGCTCCTAGGTAAACTAAAAAAGGTATTGATTCCAGTACCATTATAGCTGGGGACTTAATAACACACTCACAACCCTAGACAGATCATCAGGACAAAAAATCAGCAATGAGATCCGAAACCTCAATGTGACTCAATCAAATGGACTTAATTGATACCTAAAGAACACTCCATCCAAAGACCACAGAATACACATTCTACTCATCATGACATGGAACGTACTCTAAGATCAACCATATACTTAGCCATAAATCAAGCATAAGCAAATTTAAAAGGACAGAAATTTTACCATGCACCTTCTCGGACCACAGTGAAATGAAAATGAGCATTAACACCAATAAGTTCCCCCCAAAACCCACAGAGACATGGACACTAAACAGCATGATGCCAAATAACTCCTGGGTCATTGATGAAATCAAAACAGAGATAAAAGATACCTGGAAACAAATGAAAATGAAGAAATATCTTACCAAAATCTCTGGGATGCCATGAAAGCTGTAGTAAGAGGGGAATTTATATCCCTACAAACGCACATGAAGAAAAAGGAAGGATTATAAATTAACAGTCTAACAAGCCACCTAAGGAAGCTGGAAAAGCAAGACCACCAAAATCCTAATTTCAGCAGAAGAATCCAGCTCACCAAAATAAAAGCCCAAATCGAGGACATAGAAGACAAAAAGGCAATACAAAAAAAAAATCAATGAAACAAAAGGTGATTTTTCAGAAGACTAAACAATATTGAGGGTCCCCTAGCTAGAAGGACCAAGAAAAAGTGAGAAAAAGTCCAAATAAACACAATCAGAAACACAAAAGATGAAGTCACATCTGATCCTGAAGTAATACAAAATATCATTAGAGACTACGATGTACACTTGTATGGAAACAAAATTGAAAACCTTAAGGAAATGGAAGACTTTCTGTCATCACACAACCTGACTAGGTTGAAAGAAGAAGAAATTGAGACCCTAAATAGATCAATAACAATCATGGAAATTGACTACGTAATAAGAAAACTATCTACGAAAAAGCCCTGGATCAGATTGCTTTGCAGCAGAATTCTATAAGATATTCAAAGAAGAACCGATACCAATCCTACTGAAGGTATTCCAGGCAATTGAGAAAAATGGAACTCTCCCCAAATCATTTTATGAAGCTAACATCACATTGATACACAAGCCAGCTAAAGGTCCAACAAAGAAAGAGAATTACAGGCCAATATCTTTGATGAACATAGATGCTAAAATTCTCAAAAAGATCCTAGCGAACCGAATTCAACAACACATCACAAAAATCATCCATCAAGACCAAGTAGGCTTCATGTCTGGGATGCAAATCTGGTTCAACATTCGTAAAACCATAAACGTAATTAAATACATCAACAGATGTCAAAACAAATACTATGTGATTATATCATTAGATGCAGAAAAAATTTTTGCTAAAATCCAGCACCCTTTCTTCATAAAAACCCTCGAACTTCTAGACATAAGGGGAAACATATCTCCCTATAGTAAAAGCCATCTACAAGAAAACCACAGCATACTCCTAAATGGACAATAATTGGAACTATTTCCCCTGAAAACTGGAACAAGACAAGGATGTCCACTCTCACCCCTTCTGCTCAATATAGTATTGGAAGTTCTGGCTAGAGCAATCAGAGAAGAGAATGCAATCAGGGGTATCCAAATAGGAAAACAGGAAGTCAAGTTATCCCTCTTTGCAGATGTCATGATTATGTACCTTGAAACCCCAAGAGAATCTGTCAAAAACCTCCTTTACATTGATAAAAGGACTTTGGCAAACCTCAGGATATGAAATAAATGTGCAAATCACAATCACATTTCTTTTACACCAATAATAAACAAACAGAAACCCAAATTAAAAACTACAATTTTATTCACAATAGCCACACAAAAGAAAGAAAGAAATACCTTGGCATTTTCTAACCAGAAACGTGAAAGACCTTTACAATGAAAACTACAAAATACTGCTCAAAGACATCAAAGATGACACAAACAAGTGGAAAAATATTCCACGCTCTTGGATTGGAAGAATCAACATTGTGAAGATGTCCATCCTACCTAAGGCAATCTACAGATTTAATGCTACACCCATCAAATTACAAGCAACATTCTTCTCAGACCTAGAAATAACAATACCGGAATTCATATGGAAACACAAACGACCAAAGATAGCCAGAACAATGCTCAGCAAAACAAAACAAAACAACAACAACAGCAACAACTAAAGCAGGTGATATCACATTACCAAACTTCAAACTTTATGATAAAGCTACAATCATCAAAACAACTTGGTATTTGTACAGGAACAGGCATATAGACCATGGAATAGAATTGAGATTCCAGAAACAAAACATCAATATCTCAATCAACACATCTTCGACAAAGCCTCCACCACCTACCACTGGATAAAGGAGAACCTATTCAGTAAATGGTGCTGGGAAAACTGTCTGACCACATGCAGAAGATTGAAACAGGACCCTTATCTATCCCCTTACACAAAAATTGACTCTAAATGGATCAGAGACCTAAATGTAAAACCTCAAACCATAATAACCTTAGAAAATGAAGCACATACCCTCATGGAAATTGGAACTGCCATCCAATTCGTGAACAAAACCCGAAA
>NW_007242748.1:4310-5091 GCF_000164805.1 Carlito syrichta | reverse complement strand
AAAAACATCAGAGTCGTACACAGATTGTCAGCTTTGCATGGTGTTTTCACAGGGAGACTGGTATTAGAGCCAGGAACAATGGGATTGGGGGGAAGAAATGTCCCCATGTGAGAGATGTGTCCCTGAACTTTCTTGGCCAAAGGTCCTCATTGCTGAGTCGGAGGGTCGGCCTGCCTGGAGAACATTTCACACTTTGGAGAGGAGAACTGGCAGGAACCTGGCCAGGGAGCCTCAGGAAATCCTGCAACAAAGTGGGGGAAGACATACAGGGGGTTTGGGGCAGGAAGGTGTCAAGGTTTGGGGACCCTCATATGTGAGAGGGGGTGTTGGGGGAAAGACGGAGGGCAGAAATTTGCAGGAGAATGAATTTCTTTTTTTCTTTCTTTGCTTCTTTTCTTTCCTCATTAGGTTGCCCAGGCTACTCTCAAACCACCCAACTCTGGCCATCCTCTTGGCTTAGGCCTCCCAAACTGTTGTGATCACCAACTTTCCATTTGGTCGATATCCAGGCTTTCTTCCTGGTCTTGAACTTTGGGCCAGAGGTGATCCTCCTGCCGAGGCCTGCCCTCAACCAATGTTTTCTGCATTTTGCTTGGGGTCATGGTGGGGGCTTGCTATGGTGACCAGCCTGGTCTCAAGCCTATGGGTTCCAGCCATCATCCCGTCTCGGTCTCCCTGATTGCCAAGGAGACAGGGATGAGTCTCCCAACTGTCCCTGCTCCCCTGAAGGTTTCAGAGTCATACTCTCCCTTTCTTTGAGGTGGCACCTGGGGGATGCTAG
>NW_007242748.1:1100-3240 GCF_000164805.1 Carlito syrichta | reverse complement strand
AGACAAAGAAAATTCTTTCACGTACATATCCTCTACAAGTTACCACCATCTAGTGGTCTTAGCAATAAACAAGCCAAGAACCCTGTAAACATTCAGACAATGAGTCTTATTCATAAGGACAAAGATGATAGTTTTAGTCCAAAGTCCCGAATTACAGTCCTTGAACTGTCTCAGAAAGTTTAGCAGTAGTCTTCCTTGTGGAGCTTCATGTCCTTCAGAGTCCTGTAATCGCCTTTGTCGTCCAGGTGTCTTCGCTACTTTTCTCTTATCCTGCTGCGCTTGTTTCTAAAGAAAACTCAAAAGAAGCTTTTAATAATGTTTTCCAGACCCCCAAGGTTGTTTTATGTCTTTAGCTAAGTTGTCATAAAAGTGTCTGATTAGTATATTATGAGTTCAGTGAAAACCCACTTTACAATTGTTGACTTAGAGTTTTAACTACTGAATTAAGTAAAAACCTTAAAGATAATCCTTATCCTAAGTCAGTGAAAACAGTGTTATAAATCACCTACATAACTCCTAGATAAGTGTCAGAACTTATAATGAACTCATAATGAACTACTATAAACTTATACTTCTAAAAAATTCTTAAGTTTAAATACTAAACTGCATAATACTAAATCTAATAAGGAGTGAATATATTTATATCATTTATACTTAAGCAATATCTAGTAACTTATAACCAAGTGAAAGAAAGCATTCTTGATGTGCTTCAGAGTTTAACCCTTGCATATGTTAGAAAAGGCCAAGTGGCATAGTGGGAAAAATGGAAAAATAAACCATGATATTTCCAGGTAAGCTGTGATTCTTCGCATAAACATGCCATCTTCTGCATGCCACCACACCCGGCTAATTTTTTTGATTTGTTGAGATGACATCTCACCATGTTGCCCAGGCTGGTCTCCAAACCTTGGGCTCAGACAACCTACCACCTCATCCTATCGGGGTGCAGGGCTGATGGCTGTAAGCCATGGTGCCTGGCCTGGACTTGCATGTTCTGTCTGCAGGGGTGATGTCAAGGAACACCCCTGGATGGATGCCACCGTATCCTGTGTTGCTGGAACCGTATGTGACAACACACGCAACCCCAGTGTTTGCGTTATGGAGAGCGATGAGATCTCGCCACGTGGCCAGGCTAGTCTTGAACTCCTGGGCTCCAGCGGTTCCCTGCCTTTGCCTCCCAAAAACCACAGCCCGATTTTCTGTCAATCCACTGTCTTTCGGGAATGCTGGGCTGAAGGCTGGGGCCTTATACCCAAATGATCTCTGTCTGTTCACGATGATCCCAACTCCATACACAAATGGATCCTCTTCTTTTTTTTTCCTGTTTTCCTTTTTTTTTTTGAGTTGGAGTCTCACTCTGTCGTCCAGACTGTAGTGCAGTGGCTGCTCCCAGTCACTGCAGTCTCAACCTGCTGGGCTCCGGTGATCCTTCTGCCTCAGCCTTCCGAGTAGCCGGAATTACAGGCATGCAATACCATGCCATGCTGATTTTTTGATTAATTGTAGAGATGAGATCTCGCTTGCCCAGGAGGATCTCAAACTCATGGGCTCAGGCAATCCACTCACCTCAGTCTCCCAAAGATGCAGGATTACAGGCTGAGCCACCGAGCCTGGCTTTTCCTTTTTTTCTTTGAGTTAGAGTCCCACTCCATCGCCCAAGCTGGAAAGCGGTGGCTCACTCCCGGTCACCACAGCCTTGGCACACTGGGCTCCAGCGAGCCTTACCCCTGCCTTACAGGGAGCCAGAAGGATATGCACACACCACCATGCCCAGTTCATTTGGGATGGACGGTAGAGACAAGGGCTCACTGAGGTGTGCGGGAGGGTCTTGGCCTGCAGGCTCCGGCCAGCCACTGGCCTTGTCCTCGCAAAGCACTGGAATGACGAGGCTGAACTCCCAAGCTGGGCCTCAATCCTTTGTTGAAAATGAAACAGAAGACCTGGCAAGGCAGCCCATGCCTGAAATCCCAGCATACTGTGAGTCCGAGGCGGGAGGATGGCTGGAGCCCAGGACCCCAAACCAGCCATGACCATGAAGGGAGTCTCCATCTCCATACCCATCCCAACAGGAGTCTGGGGTCGAGGAGCACGTCGATTCTGGCCATTCTGGAGTCTGAGCTGGGAGGATTGCTGAAGCTTG
>NW_007242748.1:0-803 GCF_000164805.1 Carlito syrichta | reverse complement strand
TGGCTGGGCTGGGGCTCAGTGGCATGATCATTTTTCCCAGGGCCTCGACCTGTGCGACTCATGGACTGCTCCCCACTCAGCTCTTGAGCAGCGGGGACTCAGGAGGCCACCATGCCTGACTAGATTTTGGGGACCTCTTGCTGAGACGAGGTCTGGCCACATTGTCTGGGCTGGTATCCGACCCCTGGGCTCAGGCTACCTCCCACCTTGGCCTACAAGGGTGCAGATCTGATGGCTATGAGCTATGGTTCCCGGTCTGGACTTGCATGTTTGGTCGACGGGTTGATGCAAAGGAATGCCCCGTGACGGATGCGACCACATCCCGTGTAGCCAGGACCGCAGGTGCCACCACACACGACTTCAGAGTTTGCCTACCATGTAGCAATGAGGTCTTGCTACATAGCCCTGGCTAGTCTTTTCTCCCAGGCTCAAACAGCCCCGGATTCGGCCTCACAAAACCATAGCCCAATTGTGTACAGATCCGTTTTTTGAGAACTCTAGGCCCAAGGCTGGATCCTCCTTCCCAAATGATCTCTGTTGGTTCATGATGATCCCAACTTCATACAGAAATGGATGCTCCCTTTTTTTATTTTTTCCTTTTTTTCGTTGAGTCGGAGTTTAACTCCATCACCCAAGCTAGAGGGCCATGGCTCACTCCTAGCCACTACAGCCTCGGCCCACAAGGCTCTGGTGAGCCTGTCCTCACCTTCCGAGGAGGCAGAATGACAGGCACGCCCCACCACGCCCAGCTCTTTTGGGATTGAGGGTAGAGATGAGGTCTTGCCAAGGTGCCTGGGTGGTTG
>NW_007242747.1:0-953 GCF_000164805.1 Carlito syrichta | reverse complement strand
CATCTGACTCTGCAATGAGGACCTTCCACCAAGAAAGACCAGGGACTCATCCCTCACCCAGAGCCATTTCTTCTGCCCAATCCCATTTTTAAAAACTCTAAAGCCAGACGATCTGTGAACACACCACACGCAGTTGAGAATCTGTGTACGATTCTAGTGTTTTCAGAAACAGAGTCTGGCTCTGTGGCCCAGACTGGGACCCAGGACACAACTGGCGTTCACCACAACCTCGATATCACAGGCTCTGGCGATCCACCTCCCTGAGCCTTTGAAGTGGCTGGGACGACAGGCACCTCGACACAAGACCACCTGTTTGGATGGGTGTGGAGACAGGGTCTTCCTGTGTAGCCTGGACTGGCCTTGGCTCCTGAACTCCAACCATCCTCCTGCCTCGACCTCCCAGAGTGCTGGATTTCCAGGCATGGGCTGCCATACCAGGCCTTCTGGTTCATTTTTGATGAAGGATCACGGCTGGGCTCAGAGGGTCAGCCTTGTCATCCCAAGGATTTTTCAGGCTGAGACCACCAACCAGCCTGAGCTCGAGGGCCAAGAACCACCCAGGCACCTTGGCAAGACCTCATCTCTACCCTCAATCCCAAAAGAGCTGGGCGTGGTGGGGCGTGCCTGTCATTCTGCCTCCTCGGAAGGTGAGGACAGGCTCACCAGAGCCTTGTGGGCCGAGGCTGTAGTGGCTAGGAGTGAGCCATGGCCCTCTAGCTTGGGTGATGGAGTTAAACTCCGACTCAACGAAAAAAAGGAAAAAATAAAAAAAGGGAGCATCCATTTCTGTATGAAGTTGGGATCATCATGAACCAACAGAGATCATTTGGGAAGGAGGATCCAGCCTTGGGCCTAGAGTTCTCAAAAAACGGATCTGTACACAATTGGGCTATGGTTTTGTGAGGCCGTTTCCGGGGCTGTTTGAGCCTGGGAGAAAAGACTAGCCAGGGCTA
>NW_007242746.1:0-775 GCF_000164805.1 Carlito syrichta | reverse complement strand
GATCCACCTCCCTGAGCCTTTGAAGTGGCTGGGACGACAGGCACCTCGACACAAGACCACCTGTTTGGATGGGTGTGGAGACAGGGTCTTCCTGTGTAGCCTGGGCTGGCCTTGGCTCCTGAACTCCAACCATCCTCCTGCCTCGACCTCCCAGAGTGCTGGATTTCTAGGCATGGGCTGCCATGCCAGGCCTTCTGGTTCATTTTTGATGAAGGATCACGGCTGGGCTCAGAGGGTCAGCCTTGTCATCCCAAGGTTTTTCAGGCTGAGACCACCAACCAGCCTGAGCTCGAGGGCCAAGAACCACCCAGGCACCTTGGTGAGACCTCATCTCTACCCTCAATCCCAAATGAGCTGGGCGTGGTGGGGCGTGCCTGTCATTCTGCCTCCTCAGAAGGTGAGGACAGGCTCACCAGAGCCTTGTGGGCTGAGGCTGTAGTGGCTGGGAGTGAGCCACGGCCCTCCAGCTTGGGTGATGGAGTTAAACTCTGACTCAAAGAAAAAAAGGAAAAAATAAAAAAGGGGAGCATCCATTTCTGTATGAAGTTGGGATCATCATGAACCGACAGAGATCATTTGGGAAGGAGGATCCAGCCTTGGGCCTAGAGTTCTCAAAAAACGGATCTGTACACAATTGGGCTGTGGTTTTGTGAGGCCGAACCCGGGGCTGTTTGAGCCTGGGAGAAAAGACTAGCCAGGGCTATGTAGCAAGACCTCATTGCTACATGGTAGGCAAACTCTGAAGTCGTGTGTGGTGGCACCTGCGGTCCTGGCT
>NW_007242745.1:0-1201 GCF_000164805.1 Carlito syrichta | reverse complement strand
TCCTGCCTCAGGCTCCCAGGGCTTGGGGTTTAACAGCTGTGAGCCACGGTGTCCAGCCTGGATTCGTACATGCAGTCAGTTCAGATGACAAAAAGGCATGCCCTGGATGGAGGCCACTGCATCCCTTGTAGCTGGGGCTGTGGGCTCCACAACGCATGACTCATGTGTTTGTGTTCCAGGGAGAGATGAAGTCTCGCTATGTGGCCCAAGTTGCTCTCGAACTCCTGGGATCCAGCAGTCCCCCACCTCAGCCTCCTAAACCAAAGCCTGATTGTCTGCTTATCCACCATCTTTCAGGAACTCTATGCCCAAGGCTGAGACCTCCTTCCCCAATGATATCTGTCTGTTCACAATGACCCCAACTGCATACACAAATGGATGCTCTTCTTTTATTTCCTTATGTTTTTTATTTTAGTGGAGTCTCACTCCGGTGCTCAGGTTGAGGGTGGTGGCTCACTTATGGACACCACAGCCAATCCCTGCCAGGCTCTGGCGAGCCTCCCCCATGGCCTTGCAAGGAGCTGGAATGACAGGTGTGTGCCACCACACCCAGCTCATTTGGGATGGAGGTTAGAGACAAGGTCTCGCTGAGTTGCCTAGGCACATCTTGGACCCGTGGGCTCGGGCTGGCTGCTGACCTCGGCCTCCCACAGCACTGAGATGATGAGGCTGTGGCCCAGAGCCATGCCTCTATCCTTCTTTGAAAACGAATCAGAAGGGCGGGAATGGCGGTCCATGCCTAGAATTCCAGTGATCTTGTATGCCAAGGCAGGAGGGTGCCCAAGAGCCCAAGGCCAGTCCAGGCCATGCAGGGACTCTGAACCCATCTAAACAGGGCCTCTGGGGTCGTGGTGCCCATCATCTCAGCCACACTGAAGGCTGAGGCAGAAGGATCACGGATCCCGTGATTTCGAGGCTGGTGGTGAATGACGGTCGTGTCCCCAGGTTCCAGCCTGGATCACAGAACCAGACCCTGTCTCCAAATCATCAGAATTGTACACAGATTTTTAACTGCACGTGGTTATGGTTAGTTCACAGGAAGACTGGCTTCAGAGCCACTAAAAATAGGATGGGGGAAGAAATGTCCCTGGGTTAGGAGTGTGTCCCTGGACTTTCTTGGTGGAAGGTCTTCGCTGCCGAGTCAGAGGGTCAGCCTGTCTGGGGCACATTTCTCACATCAGAGAGAAGAGCCAGCAGGAAC
>NW_007242744.1:0-6046 GCF_000164805.1 Carlito syrichta | reverse complement strand
GACCCTGCCCCGGGGAAACACTTAAGTTGAGAAAATGGGCCTAGCTCTTCATTCATCTTAATTTTGCCAAGGAGTATCCCTGACTGCAACCTGGGAGGAAAGGAAGAAATACTCAGTGGCAAACTTCTGATTTAAATGAATAAATCATTTATTCATTTCAGCACCCAACTATTGAGCACCAACTATGTACCACATCGTGTGCAGGGCACTGGGGACACAAGATGCAGTCAGACACTGTCCAGCCCTCTCAGGTTCCCAGGCTAGAGAGGTCAAGTACAGCTCTAATACTGACTCTGCCGCCTCCCAAAGGGATTGCTCAAGTTCTTTAGACCTCTCTTTCGCTCTCCGTGGAATGGGTGTCATATTAACCTTGTCCTCCTGGGGTGAGGAGTGGCTCTGAGGAAGAGGCCTGGGTTATAGCTGACGGGGGATGTCATCCTCTGTGTGACAAGCTCCTCTAGCATGGCACTGGTCCTGCTGGCTCAAGGCCATGGCTTCCATGTCTGTCTTCCTCTAGCTTGAGAGTCTGAGAGGGCTGGACAGTGTCTGATTGCGTCTAGTGTCCCTAGTGCCCTGCACATGATGTGGTACATAGTTGGCACTCAGTAGTTGGGTGCTGCAATGAATAAATGATTGCAGAAGTTTACCACTGAGTATTTCTTTCTCTCCTCCCAGGTTGTAGCCAGGGATACTTCTTGGCAAAATTAAGATGAAAAAACTGTTTCAGGGCTCTTCCCACTTCACTGTCCCTGTCTTTTTCTCTCCTTATTTGGTATCATCTGTCCTCTCCTATCATCAATCAGCTGTTATGGAGTCAATGATTAGTGTATCTAATTTATACTAAAGTGAAGATGACTGATAGGACTATCAGTCATCCTTTCCATTTCTGTGACAAGCAAGCTCACATTCAAAGGGACGAAGCTTAATGGCCCTGCTGTAGGCAGTCCCGGGCCTCTTTCTTCAGCCACATCTCCTGGTATTCAGGTCTTTGTTCCTCCTCTCCCCGTCTTCTGCATTTCTGGTTCTACCATGCCACCAGCTCAGTGGCTTATTGAAACTTCAGATTGATCCCAACCACCCACTGTGGGGTAAGACCGATATTCCCCAGGCCCTGCTTGAAACCCTCACTGCTGGGAAGCATAATGATGGGGGGCCCACCCATCACCCCTAGAGCAGCCCACTCCACTGCTGTGACTAATTCAGAAACTCCTGTCTGGTTGCCCATTTTTCCCTTCTCTGTCCTCTGAAGCCAGAGCCAAATGGGGTAACTTTGTCCCCTTCCACATAATAGCCCATCCCCTAAAAAAAATGCCCTCTGGACGCGCCATGTCCTGGATGTGTCTGAAATGGACTTTCCTCCTACCAACCTCTGTCCTTTCTTACTCTCTGTGTCCTCTACCTTCAAGGTCACCTTCTAGTCCAAGACCATACCTTGCTCTTGGTTTATTTGTAGAACAAATATGATGGACGGCACCCCGAGTCCAGTAAATCTGTGGTTCTTTCCTTGCTCAGATGCTCTGGGGAATGGGTCTGAAGAGCGTGAACCACAGTCCTGGCTGAATAATGGCTGCAGTGATCACCTAGTGTCACTCAGTGCTGAGCACTGTTAGAAGGGCTTTCCCTGTATCACCTGATATAGTTCTCACAATGCCACCACCAAATAGGCACTGTCATCATCCCCACTAACAGGGGCTCTGAGACACAGGGAAACTTTGTAATGTTCCTAAAGTCAAATAGCTAAAAGTTACGGAGGTAGGATTTGAACCCAGGTCATCAGATTTTATAGATCATACTCTGACCACCAGGATCTGCTAAACATCTGATACTGCCACTGATGAAGCAACACTTTTTTTCTTTTTTTTGAATTGGAGTCTCACTCTGTTGCCCAGGCTGGAATGCAGTGGCACACTGATGGCCACCCCAGCATCGACCCACTGGGCTCTGGGATCCTTCTGCTTCAGCCTTCCACAGGCGTTCACTACCATGCCCGGCTAATTTTTTAAATTTATTATAGAGACAAGGTCTCTTCAAGTTGCCCAGGCTGGTCTTGAACCCGCAAGCTCAGGCAATTCACTCACCTTGGCCTCCCAAAGTGCTGGGATTACAGACTGAGCCACCGAGTTTGGCCAGGAGACCTTCTTAATGTAGGCCTCTACTACTAAAAATGTTGGATTGCTTACGGTTATGGACCTGCATGCACCTGCGTCTTAAAATCAAAAGACTGTGCTGACCCTCCCTGGAACAAAACGAGTCACAGACCCCATGGTTGCAGCCACACAGCTAGTGAAATAGGTTGTTCTTCATCCCTGTGGTCAATAGTTAAAGTTAGAAATACAATTATGTTAATCATGTAACCATAACCAGTACACTTTTGTTTCATTGTACCCTTTGATTAATGGTGTATATTCCACTTTATATTAAGTTCTGCTAGCATATTTATTTTCTGAGTTGGAGTCTCACTCTGTCACCCCGGCTGGAGTGCTGTGGCACACTCACAGCCACCTCAGCATCGACCCACTTGGCTCCGGTGATCCTTCCACCTCAGTCTTCCAAGTAGCCAGAACCACAGACACTTGCTACCGCACCTGGCTAATTTTTGATGTATTATAGAGATGAGGGCTCACCAAGTTGCCCAGGCTGTTCTCAAATGCGTAGGCACAATCAATCCCCTCACAACGGCCTCCCAAAGTGCTGGGATTACAGGCTGAGCCACCAAGCCCGGCCTCCACTAGCATTTTTATTTAGAGTTACTGATAAAACTAAATTACAGCCTCCCAGTAATACGTACCAAAAATATGTAGACAATGAACTTTATATCTGATGAAACGTAATCGTTTTTTTTGTTTGTTTGGTTGTTTTGTTTTGTTTTTGAGTTGGAGTCTCACTCTGTCGCCCAGACTGGAGTGCAGTGGCCGCTCTCGGCCATCGCAGCCTCGACCTCCTGGGCTCCGGCGATCCTTCCTCCTCAGCTTTCCAAGTAGCCAGAATTACAGGTGTGCGCTACCACACCCAGCTAATTTTTTGATTTATTGTATAGATGAGGTCTCGCCTGCCCAGGCGGGTCTCGAACCCATGGGCTCAAGCAATTCACTCACCTCAGCCTCCCAAAGGCGCGGGATTACAGGCTGAGCCACCGAGCCCGGCTGATGAAACGTAATTGTAACTGGAATTTTCCAGAATGCTTAGTAAATCACATCATTTGGTATTAATCCATAACAAACTTCAATGCTTCTGCTTATAAATACAGATTGTAAAACCCTAGGAGCTGAGGTGACCTCGGTATCTCTACTGGCTTGTCTCCTTGAATTCCGCATTCAGAAATAAACATCCTTCCTCCCAGTTCCCTGCCTCTAGGGTTTCACTGACAAGTGAGAGAGCAGCTGTGTGTTCCACAGACCATATCACCATTACCACACATGTACGCACACACACATGCATGACACACACAACACACAAAGAGGTCATTCTCTTGCCTACTTTAAGTATCTGTTCTGTAAGAACCAACTACCATGACTTCTGCCTTGGACCATTTCCTGTGCTTGGCCTAGCCTTGTCTCTTAGCTCCAAGTGCCCATCTCACCTCTACTTACCCGGTCACTTCCTAGCCATCCTTTAAGACTCAATTCAGATGTCACCTCATCCAAGAAGCCACCCCAATATCCCTTTCCTCTGTGCTGTCCCAGAGCCCTCAAAGCATCCACCATACTGTCTCAACATTAGGGCCATCTCAGCTACTCCTTTGTTTCCTAAGAACTAGAACAGTAGCTGGCACATAGTAGTTCCTCAATAAATGCTGAATTTAACTGATTAATTTATTTCCACTGGTGGAAATACCTATAATCTTCCAAGCCTCTGTTTTCTCATTGTCAATGAGGAGTAATAATAATAGCTGCCCTACTTTAAACTTTGGGGGTTTTGTGATGCTCTCCCATGAGACTAGATGTGAAGACCCTTTGTAATTTACAAAGACTGTGCATATGTGACATGTCATGGGAACTTATTTTTTTTTAAGAGACAGGGTCTCCCTGGGCACAGGGGCTCAAGTCTATAATCCCAGCACTTTGGGAGGCTGAGGTGAGAGGATTGCCTTAAACCATGGGTTCAAGATCAGCCTGGGCAACTTGGCGAGACCTCATCTCTATAATAAGTAAATAATAATAAAAAAATTAGCCGGGCATGGTAGCATGTGTCTGTAGTTCCAGCTACTTGGAAGGCTGAGGCAGAAGGATTGCCTGAGCCCAGCAGGTCTAGGCTGAGGTGGCCGTGAGCGTGCCACTGTACTGCATCCTGGGCAATGGAGTGAGACTCCAACTCAAAAAAACAAAGAACAAAAAGAGACAGGGTCTCACTCTGTCACTCAGGCTGGAGTGCAGAGGCGCGATCATAGCTCCTTGAAGCTTTGAACTCCTAGGCTCAAGTAACCCTCTGCCTAAGCTTCCCAAGTAGCTGGGACTACAGGTGTGCACCACCATGCCTGTTTTTTTTTTTTTTATTTTTGTAGAGACAGGGACTTGCTGTGCTGCCCAGGCTGGTCTCAAACTTCTGACTTTAAGCGATCCTCACATCTTGGCCTCCCAAAGTGCTGGGGTTATAGGCATGAGTCACCAGGCCCAGCCCAGATGGTAAGTCTTTCCAACAGGTACCCTGACCCAGCACAAGTGCCCTTTGCCCTCTGAGCCTCAGTTTCCTCACCTGTAGCATAGGCCAAGCTCTTCCAGTTGTGGAAGGAGACCATGTGGGACGCCAATGGACGGGCTGGCTGTTTTCCATTAGTGAAGGCTTGAGAGGAAGCTGCTTCAGCTTCGACGAAAAGCTAGCCCTAGGCAGGCGTTTTGGTTCTCCCTTTTTAGATGGAGAGGAAC
Organism: Carlito syrichta; assembly: GCF_000164805.1. Lineage (NCBI taxonomy): Eukaryota > Metazoa > Chordata > Mammalia > Primates > Tarsiidae > Carlito > Carlito syrichta. The sequence goes on along the minus strand of NW_007242744.1, from coordinate 1,184 downwards.
AAGAAAACAGAAAGTGAGAGACAGAGAACTTATCACTGCGTGGTGCCAGCCTCCCCAAGGAAAGGCAACCACACATACACGTGACACAGTACAGGGCGATTCTAGGGGGTCAAGACATGTGTTCTGGTCGGAAACTCATGAACACAAAGGAAGAGCCCTGGAGGCTTTTGATGCCAAACTGGCCTGATGTGCCTGACGCCACAGAACTGAGCTGGGAGTGACCCCGGCCCTGCCCTCAACCCCAGAGGGCCAGGCAAGCAGCTCCCACTGCTGTCCACTATCAGCTGGGTTGCCCTCCATCCCGTAGTCCTGCGATCCCTCCCCCAAACACACGACCTCCAGCCTTAGAGCTGTTCCTGATGTTTATTGGGCAGGACAGAATTTCGTTTTATATATAACCAAAGAAATAAGGCATTTGTCTACATGTTAGGTCACTTAAACTTCATAACAATCCAATGAACCCCATTTTACTGATGGGGAAGTTGAGGCCTAGGCAGGTCACACAGTTGGTAAGAAACAGAACTGGGAATCTAACTGGCAGTCTGGCTCAAGAGTGAACACCAGGCGAGGCGTGCTCCTCCCGACACTGAAGGCACAGCCAGGACAGGCAGCACATAGAAACTGCCAGAGAGAAAGGGAAACCATGGCTTGGAGATAATCACCAAGCCTGGGGTAGGTTCAAAGACCAGTACAAACATGGGGCCTGTGTAGACCTCGCTTCCCCAGCTAGATGTGAGGGGCCCCGAGAAGGTGATGGGAGCCCCATGGTCTGCTGAACCCGGGTGCTGCTGGAGCAGTGAAGGAGTGGAGGTCCCTTAGAGAAGCCTCCACTTCCCGGGACTCCAACTGAGGCAACTGGACACCTGGAGGAGCAAACCATGGGGGTTCCATGTGCCGAGAGCTCCCTTGGTGTCTCTGGCCTCTCCGAGCCTCTCCAGCTAATGGCGCTGCCTCTCCACCCCCAGGGCCCTGACACAATTGGTTCCCAGCCTTGTCTTTTCCTCCCTACCTACCATCTCTGGCTCCATGCCCTCCTTCTGCCCCTCCATGTCTGACCCATCACTGGAGCTTCACTTTCCTGAGTGTAGTTCTCAGTCCCAGGTGAAGCCAATTCTCCGGGAGTCAATTATCAGGATGTAGCTATTTCATGTCATGTCATGTCATGACATGTCATCTCATCATTG
>NW_007242743.1:0-856 GCF_000164805.1 Carlito syrichta | reverse complement strand
TAGCAAAAGCCCATGTAGTTTCCTGTATTTGAGAAAACCCACTTCCAGATTCGTGCTTCAAATCCTGATAAGTTTGTCTCCCTACTAAGACTCCCTGTAGGTTTTTGGGATTTGAGGACTCATGTAACCAGATTCCTTATTCTTCCAAAGTAAGAGGCCATGAAGTTTTCCGTATATGAGGACTGTCATTACACAAATTCCTTCTTAATTCTCAGCAATACCAGAGATATTTCCTGATGAACATAGAATTCCAGTTATTTGGATAACAGTAGAAGGACTCCCATACAGTACCTGGGAACTGTAATCCAAGTTTCCAGGTTCCAGTTAACAAGACATCGTAAAAATGTGGAATATTCTAAACCCAATATCCCAATTCCCACCAACCTGACTACAGGTGATTTCGGTATTTTGAGGTAACCTGAAGCTAGGAATTTTGTCACAAAATTGCAGTTGATACCTGGGGAACTTGATTATGGCAGAAGATGTTCATAAGAAACAAATGACACTGTAGGTCCAAATCCTTGATTAAAACTATCAAAAGGACCGGATCCTTTTTGGATCTGTAATAAGAGATTTTAGGTGTCCACCCAGCAATTAGCTCTGAAAAATGGAAGAATCTACAAGCCCAGATTCCTCATTAAACCTTATCAAGAGGCCATATACATTTTGACGGTTGAGGACCCCCGAACCCACATTATTTTCTCATTCTCAGCAAGATGCCCTGATTTGCCCTGGCGATCTGGATTCCAAAATTCTGTATGCTAATAAACAGATGCCTAGCTGTTTCCCAGGACGTGGAATCCCTGATTCCTGGTTGCCTTTATAAATATGTACTACATGCTTATCAACCTCAAAA
>NW_007242742.1:0-826 GCF_000164805.1 Carlito syrichta | reverse complement strand
TTTGACGATTGAGGACCCCCGAACCCACATTCTTTTCTCATTCTCAGCAAGATGCCCTGATTTTCCCTAGCGATCTGGATTTCAAAATTCTGTATGCTAATAAACAGATGCCTAGCTGTTTCCCAGGGATGTGGAATCCGTGATTCCTGGTTGCCTTTATAAATATGTACTACATGCTTATCAACCTCAAAATCCCAAAGCCATATCAAGTAGATGCATGAACGGAAGTTTTAGGATTACACGGTACATCTTAAGACAAGAGATACACACAAATATGGCGAGATGATGCTTTAGTCCTGTAATCTGGCTTCAGTTGTGCCGAGAAATCCAACTGAATTGCACGGACTGGTTCTTGGATACAACAATCAAGAGGACCAGAAGGTTGCTGGGAATCATTAAAGACACTTGTCCTTCCCAAGTGGCAATTTGCTCTGAAAAATTTGGAGAACAATACGCCCAGATTACAGATAAGCCTTTATAATGGAGCCCTGTAGAAATGGATCGAGGCCTTCCATAACCAACATTCCTTTTTGTATTATCAGGAAGATGCCCAGACATTTTCTGGTGACGTGGAAGTACAAACTCTTACATACCAATACTCATACGCCAAGAAGTTTCCCAGGGACCTGGAATCGAAGATTGCTGGTTGCCCCTTAAGAATACATCCTAAATATGTGGGAACCCCTAATCCCATATTCTCAATGGGAAAACAAACATCCAACAGTAATTTCTGTCCTACGATGTAAACCTGAAGCCAGTGATCACATTAACAAATGGCGGATGATTGCGCGTATTGTGAATCTGGTCTTACAAGAACCTGGGAAAC
>NW_007242741.1:0-1002 GCF_000164805.1 Carlito syrichta | reverse complement strand
AACCTTATGAAGTGCCCCTGCAGACTTCGTCAAATGAGAAGTCCAAGATACCAGATTCCCTTTCATTCTCAGCAAGATACCTTGAATTTCCCTGTTGATGTGTATTCCAAAACTCTGTATACAAAAAGAGATATACCTACAAGTTTCCTAGGGACGGGGAATCCGTGATTCCTGGTTACATTTTAAATTACTAAATATTTGACTACTGCAAAACGCTCTGCCCTTCTTAAAAAAAAAGGACCAATGGAAGTTTAAGAATTACAAGGTTCATCTTGAGACCAAGAGCTACATCCAAATATGACTAGATGATCATTTGTATGCTGGAATTTGGCCTTAGTTGTCCCAAGGGATCTAAGGGGCTTGTAGTACCAGATACCCGTTTAGAACTATCAAGAGGACCAGAATGTTGCCGGAGCCGTGAACTGAATGATTCCTAATATCCACATGCTAAATAGCTCCAAAACATGGGGGGAGCTCAAAGCCCTGATTTTTGTTTCTCCAGTAGCAAGACATCCTGAGAATTTTTTCGGATTGAAGACTCGTTTAACCCAGATTCCTTATTCTTCCTTCGCTGGAGGCTGTGTAGTGTCCTGTATTTGAGGACTCCCTTTCCCTAGATTCCTGTTTTGAAACCGTGTTTCTTGTTTAGCCCTTAACAAGACGTCAAGTAGATTTTGTGATTGAGGAACCGTGTAAAACAGATTGCTTATTTTTCCTTAGCAAGAGAACTCAAAATTTCCTGTTATGAGGAGTATTACCCACATTCCTGCTTCGAATAACTTAATCATATTTGGCCCTTAACAAGAGGCCCTGTAGTTGTTTTGAGATAGAGAACACATGTAACCCAGGTTCCTTATTCTTTCTTAGCAAAAGGCCGTGTAATTGCCTGTATATGAAGACCCCATTTCCACAGATTCATGTTTCAAAAACCCTTATTCGTGTTTAGCCCTTAGAAACGAGACCTGATGATTTTTAGAGATTGATGACACGTGTAACCCGGAT
>NW_007242740.1:2155-6707 GCF_000164805.1 Carlito syrichta | reverse complement strand
GCAATAGGCAGTGAAGTTTTCTGTATGTGAGGACTCCCATTACCCAGATTCCTACTTGAAGAACCTGATTCGTGGTTACCTCTGAGGAAGACGGCGTGTAGTTTTTGGGATTGAGAACTCATTTAACCAAGATTCCTTATACTTCCTTAGCAATATGATGCATAGTTTCCTGTTTATGAAGAATTCCATTACTCAGCTTCCTGCTTCACTCTGCAGGATGCCGAGACAGTTCCTGGTGACCAAGAATTCCCGTTGTTCAGATACCAAGAGAAAGACTCCCATAATGTTCTTTAGGAACTGGAATCCAAGATTCCTGGTTCCCCTTCACATGACCACCACAAAATGTGGAATCTTCACAACCCAACATACCAATTCAGAACTGCCCACCACAAGAATTTTCTGTAGTTTTAGGTCACCTGAATCGACAGATTTTGTACCAATATGTCTTTTGATTCTGGGGAACATGATTATGGTCGTAGATATTCCTAACACAAAAGGATTTGTAGGGCCAGATCCTTGATTTACAACTAACAAGAGGACCAGAATGTTCCTGTGGGTTTGTAATGACAGACTTAGCGTATTCACGGAGCAAGTAACTCTGAAAAATATAGGGACCCTGACACCCAGATTGCTGATTAAACCTTATCAAGAGGCCCTGAAGATTCCAGTAAAGGAGAACTCCCAGAACTGGATTTCCTTTTCGTTCTCAGCAAGATGCCCTGATTTTTCCTGTTGATGTGGATTCTAAACTCTGTGTACAAAAAGACAGATGTCCAGAAGTTTCCTAGGGACGTGGATTTCATGATTCTTGGTTTCCTTTAAAAATACGTACTAAATATTTGGCAACTGCAAAACATTTTCCCCTCTCAAACTGAAAAGAGTAACAGAAGGGGAAGGATTATAGGGTTCACCTTAAGACTAGAGTCACATCCAGAAATGGAAAGAAGATTCTTTTTGTGCTGTAATCTGGCCTTAGTTTTTCCGAGGAACCTAACAGACTTGGAGTTCCCAATACCCGTATAAAATTTTCAAGAGGATCAGAATGTTGCTGAAGTACTGAAATGACGGATTCGTAATATCCGCATGCTAAATTGCTCCAAAATTTTTGGGGAGCTCCAGACATGTTTCTTGTTTGTCCCATAGCAGACACCCTGGGAATTTTATTTATAGAGGACTCATACAAAAGATTCTGTATTCTCTTTTAGTTAGAGGCCGTGTAGTGTCCTGTGTATGAGGATTCTCTTTCCCTAGATACCTGTTTTGAAACCCTGATTCTTGTTTAGCCCTTAGTAAGACGCCATGTAGATTTTTTGATAGAGGAACCGTGGAAAACAGATATCTTTTTTTTTCTTGGCAAGAGGCCATGTAGTTTCCAGTATATGAGGACTGCTATTTCCCACATTCATGCTTCGAACCCATGATTCTTCTTTAGCCATCAGCAAGATGCCCTGTAGAGTTTCAGGACTGAGGAATCGTGTAACCCAGATTCCTTATTTTTAGCAACAGTCGTGCAGTTGCCTGTTTATGAGTACTCCCTTTCCCAGATATATGCGTCAAAAACCTGATGCTTGTTAGGACCTTAGGAAGACGCCGTATAGTTTTTTGGGGATTGAGAACACGTCACCCAAATTCCTTATTCTTTCTAAGAAAAGTCTGTGCAGTTACCTGTATTTGAGGATTTCATTTCCCTAGATTATGCTTCAAAAACCCAAATTCGTGTTTAGCCCTTAGAAAGTCACACTGAAGTTTTTTTTGGGATTGCGGACACGTTTAAACCAGATTCCTTATTCTTCCTTTCCAATAGACACTGCAGTTTTCTGTGTGTGAGGACACTTATTATGCAGATTCCTACTCCCAAAACCTGATTGGAAGTTATTCATTACCAAGACGCTCTGTTGGTTTTTGGGTTGGAGGACTCGTGTGACTAAGATTCCTTATACTTCTAGAGCAACATGTCGTTTAGTGTTCTGTATATGAGGACCCCCATTAATGAAATTCCTGTTTCATTCTCAGACACACGCAGAGGCATTACCTGTTGACACAGAATTCCAGTTCCTTGGGTATCAAGAGAAAGACTCCCATGAAGTTCTTGTGGAATTGGAACCCAAGATTCCTGGTTCCCTTTTCAGAAGACACACGAAAAATGGGGCGACATACAAGACCAGATTGCTGATTAAACATTTTCAAGAGAATTTCTATATTTAGGCAATTGAGAACTCCAAGAACTGGATTCCCTTTCCGTTCTCAGCAAGATACCCTGATGTTCCCTGTGTATGTGGATTCCAAAACTCTGTATACAAAGTGCAGATTCCCAGATGTTTCCTAGGGACTTGGAATCCATGATTCCTGGTTACATTTTAATAATTCATACTAATATTTGGCAACTGCAAAACCATCGGCCTCTATCCAAATAAAAGTACAAACAGAAATTTAATGATTACCAAGTTCATCTTAAGACCAGAGTTACATCCAAAAACGGCAAGAAGATACTTTTGTTCCAGGAATCTGGTCTGAGTTGTCCCGAGGAACCTAAGGGACTTGTACTACCAGATACCCGTTTGCGATTCTCAAGAAAACCACAATGCTGCTGGAGTCCTGAAATGAGTGATTCATAATACCCACAAGCCAAATATCTCCGAAACATGAGACGAGCTCGAAGCCCTTTTTCTTGTTTATCGCGTAGCAAGGCACACTAAGAATTTTTCGTACTGGAGACTAGTGTATCATAGATTCCTGATTTTTCTTTAGTGAGGGGCCATGTAGTTTCCAGTATACGAGGACTTCATTTCCCCAGAAAACTGTTTGGAAACCCTGATTCTAGTTTAGCCCTTAGGAAGATGTTATGTAGACATTTTGATGGAGGAACCGTGTAAAACAGGATTCTTATTTCTCCTTAGCAAGAGATCGTGCAGATTCTGTATATGAGCTCTGTTACTACCTATGTTGCACCTTTTAAACCCTGATTCTTGCTTAGCCCACAGCAGATTCCTTGTTGATTTTTAGGACTGAAGACTGCTATAACCCTGATTCTTTTTCTTCCTTGGCAAGGGGCCGTGTAGTTTCCTGAATATTAGGACTCTCCTTACATAGATCCTGAATCGAAATTATGATTCTTTTTAACCCTTTCCAAGACGCCCTGTAGATCTTTGGGATTGAGGAATCGTGTGACCCAGATTCCTCATTCTTTCTCACCCAAAGGTCAAGTAGTTGCCTGTATATAAGGACACCATTTCCCCAGATTTATGCTTCAAACACCCTGATTCGTGTTAGACCATAGCGAGACGGCCTGAAGTTTTTTTGGGATTGAGGACTCGATTAACGCAGATTCCTAATTCTTACTTAGCAGTAGGCAGTGAAGTTTCCTGTATGTGAGGACTCCCATTACCCAGATTCCTACTTCAAAAAGCTGATGCGTGGTTACCTCTGAGGAAGACGGCCTGTAATTTTTGGGATTGAGTTCTCATGTAACAAAAATTCCTCATACTTCCTTAGCAATATGACGTGTAGTTTCCTGTATATGACGACTCCCATTTCCCAGCTTCCTGCTTCACTCAGCAGAATGCTGAGACAGTTCCTGGTGACCGAGAATTCCCATTGTTGCATATCAAGAGAAAGACTCCCATAATGGTCTTTGGGAACTGAAATCCAGGATTATTGGTTTCCCTTCACATGACCTCCCCAAAATGTGGAATCTTCAAAACCCAACATCACAATTCCGTCCTGCCAGCCCACAAGAATTTTCTGTAGTTTGAGATCATCTGAATCGAGGGATTTTGTACCAATATGCCTTTTGATTCTGGGGAACATGATTATGGTCGTAGATGTTCCTACTACTCCAAAGGATTTGTAGGGCCAGATCCTTGATTACAACTAACAAGAGGACCAGAAAGTTCCTGTGGATCTGTAATGACAGATTTAGCGTATCCACGGAGCAAGTAGCTCTGAAAAATGTAGGGATCCTGAAACCCAGATTGGTGATTAAACCTTATCAAGAGGCACTGTAGATTCCTGTTAATGAGAACTCCTAGAACAGGATTTCCTTTTCGTTCTCAGCAAGATGCCCTGATTTTTTTTGATGTGTATTCCAATATCTCTGTACAAAATACAGATGTCCAGAAGTTTCCTAAGGACGTGGATTCCATGATTCTTGGTTACCTTTTAAAACATATACTAAACATTTGGCCACTGCAAAACACTTTTCCTCTTTCAAAATAAAAAGAGAAAAGGAAGGGGAAGGATTACAGTTTTCACCTTAAGACCAGAGTTACATACAAATATGGCAAGAAGAATCTTTTTGAGCTGGAATCTGGCCTTAATTTTTCCGAGGAACGTAATGGACTTTGAGTGCCCGATACCCGTTTACAGCTTTCAAGAGGACCAGAATGTTGCTGGAGTCCTGAAATGACCGATTCGCAGTACCCGCCTGCTAAATTGTTCCAAAAAATTTCGGAAGCCCGATCCCTGTTTCTTGTTTGTCCCATAGCAGAAACCTTGGGAATTTTATGGATAGAGGACTCGTACAACAAAGATTCTTTATTCTTTTTTAGTTAGA
>NW_007242740.1:0-985 GCF_000164805.1 Carlito syrichta | reverse complement strand
CTAGATTTAGGTGATTGAGAACTCCTAGAACCGGATTCCCTTTCCATTCTCAGCAAGATGCCCTGATTTTCCCTGTCTATATGGATTACAAAACTCTGCAAACAAAAATGCAGATTACCAGATGTTTCCAAGGGACGTGGAATCCATGATTCCTGGTTACATTTTAATAATTCGTATTAAATATTTGGCAACTGAAAAACCCTTGGCCTCTCTGCAAAGAAAAGTGAAATCAGAAATTTAAGCATTACCAAGTTCATCTGAAGACCAGAGTTACATCCAAATACAGCAAGAAGATACTTTTGTTCCGGGAATCTGGCCTTAGTTGTCTCGAGGATCCTAAGGGACTTGCTACCAGATACCCGTTTACAACTCTCAAGAAGACCAGAATGTTGCTGGAGTCCTGAAATGACTGATTCATAATACCCACAAACCAAATATCTCCGATACATGAGACCAACTCAAAGCCCTGATTCTTGTTTATCCAATAGCAAGACACACTAAGAATTTTTCGGATTGGAGACTAGTGTATCACAGATTCCTTATTTTTCCTTAGCGAGGGGCCGTGTACTGTCCAGTGTATGAGGACTCCGTTTCCCCAGAATCCTGTATGGAAACCCTGATTCTTGTTTAGCCCATAGCAAGATGTCTTGTAGATATTGTGATGGAGGAACCGTTTAAAACAGGTTTCTTATTTCTCCATAGCAAGAGATCATGTAGATTCTGTATATGAGGTATGCCATTACCTATGTTGCAGCTTCTAAATCCTGATTCTTGTTTAGCCCACAACAGATTGCCTGTTGATTTTTAGGACTGAAGACTGCTATAACTTCGATTCTTTTTTTCCTTGGCAAGGGGTCGTATATTTTCCTGTATATTAGGACTCTCATTACATAGATCCTGCTTCAAAACTATGATTCTTTTTTAGCCCTTTCAAGATACCCTGTAGATTTTTGGGATTGAGGACTCGTGTAAACCAGATCCTCAT
>NW_007242739.1:0-5811 GCF_000164805.1 Carlito syrichta | reverse complement strand
CAGGGCATCTTGATGAGAACGGATAGGAAATCCTGTTCTTGGAGTTCTTAATCGCCTAAATCTACAAGATCTCCTGATAAGGTTTAATCAGCAATCTGGCCTTCTATGACACAACATTTTTAGTGTGTCTTATGAAAAGGGAACAAGGAATCTTGAGTTCCAATTCCAAAAGAACTTTATGAGTGTCTTTTTCTTGATATTCAAGCAACTTGAATTCTACGTCACCACGAAAATTCTCGGTGTCTTGTTGAGAATGAAGCAGGAATTTTGGTAATGGGAGTCCTCATATACAGAACACTACACCACCTGTTGCTATGGAAGAATAAGGAATCTTGGTAACACGAGTCCTCCATCCCAAACACCTATAGAGCATCTTGCTAAGGGTTTTTGGAGTAGGAATCTTGATAATGGGAGTCTTCATATACAGGAAACTGCGCTGTCTATTGCTAAGGAAGCATAAGGAATGTGGTTTACACGTGTCCTCAATCCCCAAAAAAACTTCAGGGTGTCTTGCTAATGGCTAAATACGAATTTGGGTATTTGAAGAATAATCTGGGTAAATGAAATCCTCATATACAGGCATCTCTACGGACTTTTCCTAAGAAAGAATAAGGAATCTGGGTGACTTGTGTTCTCAATCCCCAAAAAATTACACGGCTTAATCCTAAGGTCTAAACAAGCATCAGGGTTTCGATGTATGTATCCTGGTAAGGGAGTACTCATATACAGGCAAATGCACGTCTGTTGCTAAAAACAAGAAACTGGGTTATAGGATTCCTCAGTCCTGAAATGCTACAGGACTTCTTGCTGATGGCTAAAGAAGGATTAGGGATTCGAGTCATGAATGTGGGTAATAACAGTTCACATAAACAGGAAACTACATGACCTCTTGCTAAGAAAAAAGAAGAAATCTGTTTTCCACGGGTTCCTCTATCAAAAATCTACATGGCATCTTACTAAGGGATAAACAAGAATCAGAGTTTCGAAACAGGAATCTAGGGAAAGAGAGTACTCACATACAGGACGTTACACGGCCTCCAACTAAGGCTGAATAAAGAATCTTTGTGGTACGAGTCTTCAATCCAAAAAATTCCCAGGGTTTCTGCTATGGCACAAACAAGACAGAGGGCTTCGAGCTCCAAAATGTTTCAAAGCAATTTATCATGCGGACACCACGAATCGGTCATTTCAAGATTCCAGCAACATTCTGGTCCTCTTGAAAGTTGTAAATGGCTATCGGGCACTCCAAGTCCGTTAGGTTCCTTGGAACAACTAAGGCCAGGTTTCAGGACAAAAGGATTTTCTTGCCATATGTGGATGTAACTCTTCTTAAGATGAACCCTTTATTCCATCTCCTTGTGTTTCTCTTCTTATTTTGAGACGGGATAAGTGTTTTACACTTGCTAAATACTTACTACATACTTTTACTGGTAACTGGAATCATGGAATCCACGAAGCTAGGAAATTTCTCGGCATCTGGCTTTTGATGTACTGAATTTGGGATCCAAATTGACAGGAAAAATCAGGGCATCTTACTGAGAATACAAAGGAAATCCAGTTCTAGGAGTTCTCATTTTCTGGAATATACAGGGCCTCTTGATAAGGTTTAGTCAGCAATATGGGCCTCTGGGTCCCTATATTTTCAGAGCTACTTGCTCCAAGGATATGCTAAATCGGTCATTACAGATCCTCAAGATATTTCTGGTCCTCTCATTAGTTCTAATCTAATCAAGGATTTGTCCCTAGAAATCCGTTGGTTTCCTGGGATCATCTATGACCATAATCATATTTCCCAGAATCAAAAGGTATATTGGTACAAAATTCCTCGATTCAGGTGACCTCAAAGTACAGAAAATTCTTGTGGACCGGCAGGTCGGAATTCAGATGTTGGGTTAGGAACATTCCATATTTTGGGGAGGTCTTGTGTAGGGGAACCAGGAATCTTGGATTCCTGTTCCTAAAGAACATTATGGACGTATTTCTCTTGATATACAAAAAACTGAAATTCTCGGTCTGCAGGAACTGTCCCGACATACTGCAGAATGAAGCAGGAAGCTGGGTAATGGAGGTCGTCATATACAGGAAACTACATGTCATATTGCTAAGGAAGTATAAGATATCTTCCATATATGAGTCTTCAATCCCAAAGCTACAGGCCATCTTCCTAAGAGGTAACCACGAATCAGGTTTTTGAAGTAGGAAGCTGCGTAATGGGAGTCCTCACATACAGGAAACTTCACTGCCTATTGCTATGTAATAAAAAGAAATCTGCTTTACTCGTTTCCAAACCCCAAAAAAACTTCAGGTCGTCTTGCTATGGGCAATACACGAATCATGGTGTTTTCGAGCTTGAATCTGGGAAATGGAGTCCTTATTTACAGGCAACTACATGACCTTTTGCTAAGAAAGAAAAGGAATCTGGGTTACAGGAGACCTCATCCCAAAAATCTACAGAGCATCTTGGAAAGTGTTAAAAAGGAATTAGAGTTTCAAAGCAGGTTGTATCTAATGAGCGTCCTATTATACAGGAAAATACACAGCCCCTTGACAGGGAAGAAAAAGATTGGCGGTGATAGCATACGTAGTCATGAAAATCAAAAGGCCATCTGTTGTGTGCTAAATAACAATCAGGGTTTAGAAGCTGGAACACAGGTAGCAGCAGTCCTCATAAACAGAATCTACACGGTCTCTAGCTAAGTAGAAATAAGAAACCTGTTTTAAATGATTCCTCCATCAGATTATCTACATGACATCTTGATAATGGCAAAACAAGATTCTGGGGAAAAGATCTCATATACAGGACATTACACGGCACATCGCTAAGGAAGAATAAGGAATCTGTGACACAGTAGTCCACAATCCGAAAAATTCTCAGGGTGTCTTGCTGCAGTATATATAAGAATCAAGGCTTCGAGCTCGTCTCACGTTTCGGATATATTTGGCTAGTGGGTATTATGAATCAATCATTTCAGGACTCCAGCAACATTCTGGTCCTCTTGAGAGTTGTAATCGGGTATCTGGTAGTACAAGTCCCTTAGGTTCCTCGGGACAATTAAGGCCAGTTTCCCGGAAATAAGTATCATCTTGCCGTATTTGGATGTAACATTGGTCTTAACATGAACTTGGTAATCCTTAAATTTCCGTTTGTACTTTATTTGGAGGGGGGCCGAGGGTTTTGCAGTTGCCGAATATTTAGTACGAATTATTAAAATATAACCCGGATTCATGGAATCCACGACCCTAGGAAATAATGGGCATCTACATTTTGTATAAAGAGTTTTGGAATCCACATGGACAGGAAAATCAGGGCATCTTGCTGAGAACGAAAAGGGAATCTGGTTCTTGGAGTTCTCAATCGCCTAAATCTCCAAAGTCTCTTGTTAAGGTTTCATCAGCAATCTGGGTTTCTATGTCGCCACATTTTTAGTGTGTCTTTTGAAAAGAGAACAGGAACCTTGGGTTCCAATTCCTCAAAAACTTTATGGGAGTCTTTCTCTTGATATCCAAGCAACTGGAATTCTAGATCACTAGGAAATATCTTGGCGTCTTGCTGAGAATGAAGCAGGAATTTTAGTAATGGGAGTCCTCATATACAGAACACTACACGACCTGTTACTATGGAAGAATAAGGAATCTTGCTTAAACGAATCCTCTATGCCTAAAACCTACAGACCGTCTTGCTAAGAAATAACCACCATTCAGGTGGTTAATGGGAGTCCTCATAAACGCCATTCAGGATAATGGGAATCCTCATATACAGGAAACTGCACTGTCTATTGCTAAAGCAGAATAAGGAATCTGGTTTACAGGTGTCCTCCATCCCAATAAAACTTCAGGGTTTCTTGCTAAGGGCTAAACACGAATTTGGGTATTTGAAGCATTAACCAGGGAAATGAAATACTCATATACAGGCAACTGCACTGATTTTCCTTAGAAAGAATAAGGAATGTGGGTGATATATTTTCTCAATACCCAAAAAAGTACACGGTGTCTTCCTAAGATCTATACAAGAATCAAAATTTCGATTCCAGTATCTCTGAACAGGAATTCTCATATACAGGTAACTGCAAGTCTGCTGCTAAAAATAAGGAATCTGTGTTATATGAGTCCTCAGTCAAGAAAATCTACAGGGCATCATGCTGACGGCTAAAGGAGAATCAGGGATTCGATGCATTGAATGTGGGTAATAACAATCCTCATATACAGGAAACTACCTGGCCTCTTGCTAAGAAAAAATAAGAAATCTGTTTTCCACGGTTCCTCTATCAAAAAATCTAAATGGTGTCTTATTAAGGGCTAATCAAGAATCAGGTTTTCGAAACAGGAATATAGGGAAAGAGACTCCTCACATACAGGACACTACATAGCCTCCAACTATGTACGAATAAAGAATCTTTTTTGTATGCGTCCCCAATCCAAAAAATTCCCAAGGTGTCTGCTATGGGACAAACAAGAAACATAGCTTCGAGCTCCCCAAATGTTTTGGAGCAATTTAGCATGCGAATATTATGAATCGGTCATTTCAGGACTGCAGCAACATTCTGGTCCTCTTAAAAGTTGTAAACGGGTATTGGGCACTACAATTCCATTAGGTTCCTCGGAACAACTAAGGTCAGATTCCAGTACAAGAAGAATCTTCTTGCCATATTTGGATGTACCTCTGGTATTAAGGTGAACCCTGTAATCCTTACACTTCCGTGTCACTTTTTATTTTGAGACGGGACAAGGGTTTTGCACTTGCCAAATGTTTACTACGTACTTTTAATGGTAAACAGGAATCATGGAATCCACGTCTCTAGAAAGTTTCTGGGCATCTGTCTTTTGATGTACTGAATTTGGAATCCAAATTGACAGGAAAAATCAGGGCATCTTACTGAGAATAAAAAGGAAATCCGGTTCCAGGAGTTCTCATTTTCCGGAATTTAAAGAGCCTCTTAATAAGGTTTAAGCAGCAATCTGGGTCTCTGGGTCCCTACATTTTCAGAGCTACTTGCTCCGCGGATACGCTAAATCTATCATTACAGATCATCAGGATATTTCTGGTCCTCTCGTTAGTTCTAATCAAGGATTTGGATCTAGAAATCCATTGGTTACCTGGGACCATCTATGACCATAATCATATTCCCCAGAATCAAAAGGTATATTGGTACAAAATTCCTCTATTCAGGTGAGCTGAAAGTAAAGAAAATTCTTGTGGGCGGGCAGGTCGGAATGGGATGTTGGGTTTGGAAGATTCCACATTTTGGGGAGGTCTTGAGTAGGGGAACCAGGAATCTTGGATTACTGTTCCCAAAGAACATTATGGACGTCTTTCTCTTGATATTCATAAAATTGGAATTCTCAGTCTCCAGGAACAGTCCCGGCATACTGCAGAATGAAGCAGGAAGCTGGGTAATGGAGGTCGTCATATACAGGAAATTACATGTCATATTGCTAAGGAAGTATAAGGAATCTTCCATATATGAGTCCTCAATCCCAAAACTACAGGCCGTCTTCATAAGAGGTAACCACGAACCAGGTTTTTGAAGTAGGAATCTGGGTAATGGGAGTCCTCACATACAGGAAACTGCACTGCCTATTGCTATGTAAGAATAAGAAATCTTCGTTACTCGTGTACAAACCCCAAAAAAACTTCAGGTCGTCTTGCTGTGGGCAAAACACGGATCATGGTGTTTTCGAGCATGAATCTGAGAAATGGAGTCCTTATTTACAGGCAACTACACGACCTTTTTGCTAAGAAAGAATAAGGAATCTGGGTTACACGAGTCCTCAATCCCAAAAATTGACAGAGTATCTTAGAAAGTGTTAAAA
>NW_007242738.1:0-825 GCF_000164805.1 Carlito syrichta | reverse complement strand
TCTTAGCAAGACGGTCTGTAGGTCTTTTGGCATGGAGGACTCATGTAAGCAAGAGTACTTTTTCTTCCCTTAGTAATAGGTGGTGTAGTGTTCTGTATATGAGGACTCCCATTACTAAAATTCCTGCTTCATTCTCAGCAAGACGCCAAGATATTTCCTGGTGACCTAGAATTCCAGTTGCTTGGATATCAAGAAAAATACTCCCATAACATTTTTGAGGAATTGGAACCCAAGGTTCCTGGTCTCTTTTCAAAAGACACACTAAAAATGTGGCGACATAGAAGCCCAGATTGCTGATGAAACCTTAACAAGAGACTTTGTAGATTTAGGCGATTGAGAACTCCAAGAACCAGATTCCCTTTTCGTTCTCAGCAAGATGCCCTGATTTTCCTGTCCATGTGGATTCCAAAACTCTTTATACAAAATGTAGATGCCCATTATTTCCTAGGGTCGTTGATTCCATGAATCCTGGTTACATTTTAATAATTCGTACTAAATATTTGGCAACTGCAAAACCCTCGGCCCCGCTCCAAATAAAGTACAAACGGAAATTTAAGGATTACCAAGTTCATGTTAAGACCAATGTTGCATCCAAATACGGCAAGATGATACTTATTTCCGGGAAACTGGCCTTAATTGTCCCGAGGAACCTAAGGGACTTGTACTACCAGATACCCGATTACAACTCTCAAGAGGACCAGAATGTTGCTGGAGTCCTGAAATGATTGATTCATAATACCCACTAGCCAAATATATCCGAAACGTGAGACGAGCTCGAAGCCTTGATTCCTTATATATACCGCAGCAGACACCCTGAGAATTTTT
>NW_007242737.1:0-1003 GCF_000164805.1 Carlito syrichta | reverse complement strand
AGCCAGCCAACCTGCTGGTCAGTCGACTTTCCAGCTGGTTTTACTAGCGGGCCACCTACCTGACCAGCCTGCAAACCAGTCAGCTTAACTTTCCAGACACCTAGCTAGCCTGCCAGCTAACAAGTTTACTTAACTAGCTGACTTAACCAGATAGCCAAGAGCTATCCAGCTGTGTTAACTAGCTAGCCACTAGCTAGCCAGCTGGCTAGCCAGCTCACTTAACTCCCTGAATTAACTACCTAGACAGTTGGCTAGCCAGCTAACTTAATTACCTAGCTACCTATCTAGCCAGTTGGCTAGCAAGTTGACTTAACTACCTGACTTAAACTAGCTAGCTGGCTAGCCACCTGTTGTAACTAGTGAGCTACCTAGCTAGACAGTTGGCTAGCTACTTGAATTAACTAGCTGACATAACAACCTAGGCAGCGGTCTGGCCTACTGACTCAACTAGCTGACATAACTAGATAGCCAACTGGCTAGCCAGCTGACTTAACTAGCAGACATCACTAGCTAGACTGGTGGCTAACCAGTTGACTTAAATAACGAGATACCTACGTATTTCACTGGCCTGCCAGCTGATATAATTACTTAGTTAAGTATCTAAACAGCTGGCTAACGAGAAGACTTAACTAGGTAATTTAAGTAGCTAGCCAGTTGGCTAGCCAGCAGACTTAACAAGCTAGCTACCAAGCAAGGCAGCTGGTTAGCCAACTTACTTAACTAGCTGACTTAACTAGCTAGTTACACAGCTATCCAGCTGATTTTAATAGCTACCTTGCTAGCTAACTATCTAACTAGGAGACTTAGCTAGCTGACTTAACTAGCTAGCTAGCTAATATAACTAACTGAGTTTACTAGTTATTTACCTAGCTAGCAAGCTGACTTAACGAGCAGAAATAACTGGCTAGTCAGCTGTCTAGCCATCTGACTTAACTAGCTTTTTAACTAGCTAGCAAGCTGGCTAGCCAACTGATTTAACGAGGTGACTTAAATAGCTAGCCAG
>NW_007242736.1:0-687 GCF_000164805.1 Carlito syrichta | reverse complement strand
AACTAGCTGCTACCTAGCTAGCCAGCTGTCTTAATTAGTTAGCTAACTAGCTAGGTACCTACTTATTCAATTGTCTTAAATAGTTAGTTTACTAGATAGTTACCTAGCTAACAAGCTGGCATAAATAGTAAGCTGCCTTGCTAGCTAGCTGACAACCAGATAGATAACTAGTTAGCTTAATCGTTATCTAACATTTTAGCTAGGTGACTTAAGCATTTGAATGTGTCATTAGCTAATGTGCTGGCTAACTGACACATCCAGTTGACTTAACTTGATAGCTATCTAGCTAGGTAGCTGACTGTCCAGCTTACTTAACTCACTAGTTAACTAGCTAGCTAGCCTACTCAATCAGATGACTCAAACAGTTTGCTAACTAGCTAGCTAGCTGACTCAACCAGCTGACTTAACCCGTTAGTTAACTAGCAAACTACCTGACGCAACCTGCTGACTTAAACCTTTAGCTAATGCGCTAGCTATCTGTCTTAACCAACTGACTAAATTAGAAGCTGACTAAACTAGCTGACTTAGCTAGCTGACTTAACTAACTGGCCTGCTTTCTAACCAGTTGAAATAACTGGTTGCTTCATGTCTAGCCAGCTGACAGCAGACTTAACTGCCTGACTTAACTAGTTAGCTAGCTGACGTAACTACCTGATTAAATAGTTAGCTAACTATTTAACTAGCTGA
>NW_007242735.1:0-5676 GCF_000164805.1 Carlito syrichta | reverse complement strand
GTCCTCCATCCCAATAAAATTTCAGGGTTTCTTCTAAGGGCTAAACTCGAATTTGGGTTTTTGAAGAATTAACTAGGGAAATGAAATCCTCATGTACAGGCAAATGCACTGGCTTTTCCTAAGAAAGAATAAGTAAGGTGGGTGACATGTTTTCTCAATCTCCAAAAAGGTATATGGCGTCTTCCAAAGATCTAAACAAGAATCAAGCTTTCGACACATGTATCTGTGAACAAGAGTACTCATATACATGTAACTGCACGGCTGCTGCTAAAAATAAGGAATCCGGATTATACGAGTCCTCAGTCCGGAAAATCTACAGGGCATCTTGCTGACGGCTAAAGAAGAATCAGGGATTCGAGGCATGAAGGTGGGTAATAGCAATCCTCATATACAGGAACTACATGGCCTCTTGCTAATAAAAGGAGAAGAAATCTGTTTTCCACGGTTCCTCTATCAAAAACTCTACATGACTTCTTACTAAGGGCTAAACAAGACTCAGGGTTTTGAAACAGTAATCAAAGGAAAGAGAGTCCTCACATACAGGATACTACATGGCCTCCAACTAAGTACGAATAAAGAATCATTGTTGTATGCAACCTCAAGCCAAAAAATTCCCAGGTTTTCTGCTATGGAACAAACAAGAAAAAGATCTTTGAGTTCCCCAAATGTTTCAGAGCAATTTAGCATTCGGATATTATGAATCGGTCATTTCAGGACTCCAGCAACATTCTGGTCCTCTTAAAAGTTGTAAATGGTATTGGGCACTCCAAATCCGCTAGGTTACTCAGAACAACTAATGCCAAATTCCAGGACAAAAGAATCTTCTTGCCATATTTGGATTTAGCTCTGGTCTTAAGGTGAACCCTGTAATGCTTCCCCTTCCATGTCTCTTTTTATTTTGAGACGGGACAAGGCTTTTACACTTGTCAAATGTTTACTACATACTTTTAAATGGTAACCAGGAATCATGGAATCCACGAACCTAGGAAACGTCTGGGCATCTGTCTTTTGATATACTGAATTTGGAATCCAAATCGACAGGAAAAGTCAGGGCATCTAATTGAGAATTAAAAGGAAATCCGGTTATAGGAATTCTCATTTTCTGGAATCTACAGAGCCTCTTGATAAGGTTTAATCAGCAATCTGGGCTTCTGGGTCCCTACATTTTCACAGCTACTTGCCCCGTGGGTACGCTAAATCTGTCATTACAGATATCAGGATCTTTCTGGTCCTTTTGTTTGTTGTAATCAAGGATTTGGACCTAGAAATCCTTTTGTCTCCTGGGAACATCTATGACCATAATCATGTTACCCAGAATAAAAAGGTATATTGGTACAAAATTCCTCGATTCACGTGACTTCAAAGTAAAGAAAATTCTTGTGGGTTGGTAGGTAGGAATAGGGGTTTTGGGTTTGGAGTATTCCACATTTTGGGGAGGTCTTGTGAAGCGGAACCAGGAATCTTGGATTCTAGTTCCCAAAGATCATTATGGACGTCTTTTTCTTGATATTAAAAAAAACTGGAATTCTCTGTCACCAGGAACTGTCTCGGCATCCTGCAGATTGAAGCAGGAAGCTGGGTAATGGAGGTCTTCATATACAGGAAAGTACACGTCATATTGCTAAGGAAGTATAATGAATCTTCCTTATATGAGTCCTGAATCCCAAACACGTAACCACGAATCAGGTTTTTAAGTAGGATACTGCATAATGGGAGTCCTCACATAAAGGAAACTTCACTGCTTATTGCAAAGTAAGAATACGGAACCTGCGTTACTCGCGTCCTCAATCCCAAAAAAGCTTAAGGTCATCTTGTTATGGGCTAAACATGAATCATCGTGTTTTCTAGCATGAATCTGGAAAATGGAGTCCTTATTTACAGACAACTACATGACCTTTTGCTAAGAAAGAATAAGGAATCTGGGTAACACTAGTCCTCAATCTCAGAAATATACAGAGCATCTTGGAATATCCTAAAATGAATCAGAGTTTCGAATCAAAATGTATCTAATGAGAATCCCAATATACAGGAAAGTAAAAAGCCCCTTTGCAAGTAAGAAAAGGAATCGAGGTTATAGCAGTCCTCAGTCCTTAAAATCAACAGGCCATATGCTGTGGGCTAAAAAAGAACCAGGGTTTAGAAGCTGGATCATAGGTAATACCAGTCCTCATATGCAGAATCTACATGATCTCTAGCTAAGGAGAATTAAGAAACCTTTTTTGCATGTTTCCTCCAACACAATATCTACATGGTATATTGGTAATGGCAAAACAAGAATCAGGGTTTCCAAACAGGATTCTAGGGAACGGGAGTCCTCATATACAGAACATTACATGGCCCCTCGGTAAAGAAGAATAAGGAATCTGTGATACACTAGTCCACAATCGGAAAAATTCTCAGGGTGTCTTTCTGTGGTATAAACAAGAATCAAGACTTCGAGCTCGTGTCATGTTTCAGACATATTTGGCTAGTGGGTATTATGAATCAGTCATTTCAGGAATCCATCAACATTCTGGTCCTCTTGAGAGTTGTAATTGGGTATCTGGTAGTACATGTCCCATAGGTTCCTCGGGACAATTAAGGAGAGATTCCCGGAAAAAATATCATCTTGCCATATTTGAATGTAACTTTGGTCTTAACATGAACTTGGTAATCCTTAAATTTCCATTTGTACTTTATTTGGAGAGGGCCCGAGGGTTTTGCAGCTCTAAATATTTAGTACTAATTATTAAAATGTAACCAGGATCCATGGATTCCACGTCCCTAGAAAACATCTGGGTATCTGCATTTCTGTACACACAGTTTTGGAATCCACATGGACAGGGATACTCAGGGCATCTTGCTGAGAAGGGAAAAGGAATCCAGTTCTTGGAGTTCTCAATCGCCTAAATCTACAAAGTCTCTTCATAAGGTTTAATCAGCAATCTGGGCTTCTATGTAGCCACATTATTAGTGTGTCATCTGAAAAGGGACTAGGAATCTTGGGTTCCAATTCCTCAAGAATTTTATGGGAGTCTTTCTCTTGATATCCAAGTAATTGGAATTCTAGGTCACCAGGAAATATCTTGGCGTCTTGCTGAGAATGAAGCAGGAATTTCAGTATTGGGAGTCCTCATATACAGAACACTACAGGACCTGTTGCTACGGAAGAATAAGGAATCTTGGTTACACGAGGCCTCCATCACAAAAACCTATATACCATCTTGCTAAGACATAACCACCATTCAGGTTTTGGGAGTAGGAACCTGGAAAAGGGGAGTCCTCATAAACAGCAAACTGCACTGTCTATTGTTAAGGAGAATAAGGATTCTAGTTTACTCCTGTCCTCCATCCCAATAAAAACTTCAGTGTTTCTTGCTAAGTGATAAACAGGAATTTGGGTTTTGGAAGCATAAACTAGAGAAATGAAATCCTCATATACAGACAAATGCACTAGCTTTTCCTGAGAAAGAATAAGGAATGTGGGTGTCATGTTTCTCAGACCCCAAAAAAATATACAGCGTCTTCCTAAGATCTAAACAAGAATGAAGCTTTCGACGCATGTGTCTGTGAACAGGAGTACTCTTATATAGTTAACTGCACGACTGTTGGTAAAAATAAGGAATCTGGGTTATATGAGTCCTCAGTCCTGAAAATCTACAGGGCATCTTACTGATGGCCAATGAAGAATTAGGGATTCGAGTAATGAATGTGGGCAATAGCAATCCTCATATACAGGAAACTTCATGGCATCTTGTTAATAAAAGAGAAGAAATCTGTTTTCCACGGTTCCTCTATCAAAAAATCTATATGACTTCTTACTAAGGGCTAAATAAGATTCAGGGTTCCGAAACAGGAATCAAGGGAAAGAGAGTCCTCACATACAGGACACTACATGGCCTCCAACTAAGTACGAATAAAGAATCACTGTTTTACGCGCCCTCAATCCAAAAAATTCCGAGATTGTCTTCTATGGGACGAACAAGAAACAGATCTTCGAGCTCCCCAAATGTTTCAGAGCAATTTAGCATTCGGATATTATGAATCGGTCATTTCAGGACTCCAGCAACATTCAGGTCCTTTTAGAATTTGTAAATGGTTTTGGACACTCCAAATCCGTTAGCTTCCTCAGAACAACTAAAGCCAGATTGCAGGACAAAAAAAATCTTCTTGCCATATTTGGATGTAACTCTGCTCTTAAAGTGAACCGTGTGATCCTTTCCCTTCTGTCTCGCTTTTTAATTTGAGACAGCACAAGGCTTTTACACTTGCCAAATGTTTACTATGTACTTTTAATGGTAACCAGGAATCATAGAATCCACGAACCTAGGAAACGTCAGGGCATCTGTCTTTTGATATACTGAATTTGGAATCCAAATCGACAGGAAAAATCAGGGCATCTTGCTGAGAATTATAAGGAAATCCGATTCTAGGAGTTCTCATTTTCCGGAATCAACAAGACCTCTTGATAATGTTTAATCAGCAATCTGGGCTTCTGGGTCCCTACATATTCAGAGTTACTTGCTCCATGGAAATGCTAAATCTGTCATTACAGATCCTCAGGATCTTTCTGGTTCTCTTGTTAGTTGTCATCAAAGATTTGACCCTAGAATTACTTTTGTTTCTTGGGAACATATACGACCATAATTATTTTCTCCAGAATAAAAAGGTATATTGATAGAAAATTTCTTGAATCAGGAGACCTCAAATTTCAGAAAATTCTTGTGGGTGGGCAGATAGGAATTTGGGCTTTTTGTTTGGAATATTCCACATTTTGGGGAGGTCTTGTGAAGGGGAACCAGGAATCTTGGATTCCAGTTCCCAAAGAATATTATGGACGTGTTTCTCTTCATATCCAAAAACTGGAATTCTTGATGACCAGGAACTGTCTCGGCATCCTTCAGATTGAAGCAGGAAACTGTGTAATGGAGGTCGTCATATACAGGAAAGTACACGTCATATTGCTAAAGAAGTATAAGAAATCTTCCTTATATGAGTTCTCATTCCCAAAAACTACAGGCCATCTTCCTAAAACGTAACCACGAATCAGGTTTTGAAGTAGGAATCTGGACAATGGGAGTCCTCACATATAGGAAACTTCACTGCCTATTGCTAAGTAACAATAAGGAATCTGCTTTACTCAGGTCCTCAATCCCAAAAAAGCTTATCATGGTAGTTTCGAGCATGAATCTGGAAAACGGAGTCCTTATTTGCAGGGAACTACATGACCTTTTGCTAAGAAAGAATAAGGAATCTGAGTTACAGGAGTCTTCAATCCCAAAAATCTACAGAGCGTCTTGGAACGTTCTAAATAGAATCAGAGTTTTGAAGCACGATGTACGTAATGAGAGTCCTAATATACAGGAAAATACACAGCCCCTTGCCAAGGAAGAAAAAGAATCGGGCTTATAGCAGTCCTCAGTCCTTAAAATAAGCAGGCCATCTGCTGTGGGCTAAAGAAGAATCAGGGTTTAGAAGCTGGAACATAGGTAATAGCATTCCTCATATGCAGAATTTACATGATCTCTAGCTAAGGATACCAAAGAAACCTCTTTTACACGGTTCCTCCATCACAATATCTACATGAAATCTTGCTAATGGCAAAGGAAGAATCAGGGTTTCCAAACAGGATCTGGGGAAAGGGAGTCCTCATATACAGGATATTTCACGGCCCGTAGGGAAAGAAGAATAAGGAGA
>NW_007242734.1:0-742 GCF_000164805.1 Carlito syrichta | reverse complement strand
ATGAGTCGCCCTGTCTTCCACTTTTGGACGTGGGGAGGGTTCCTAACTTCTCCCGATCATCCATTGTCCCCCTCCCACTAGGACCTTTCCCTGGGGTGCTGTGGACACCACGGCATGATGCAAGAAGGCATCATTTGTGTTCCCGGAGTCTCTGTCTGCAGGGCTGGGGTGTGGCAGCATGATAATGGCTCCTGGGGCCTCGACCTGTGGAGCTCAGGGAGTAATCTTGCCTCAGCTCCTGAGCAGATGGGACTCCGTGGGCCATCACGTTTGACCCGATTTTCGGTACCTCTCACCAAGATGAGGTCTGGTCATGTCGCCCAAGCTGCTCTCACATCACCGGGTTAAGGCAGCCTCCTACCTCGGCCTCCCAGGCTGTGAGCCACGGTGCCCGGCCTGGATTAGTACATTCTGTCGGCAGGGGTGATGCAAAGAAATGCCACTGGATGGAGGGTACCACATCCTGTGTAGTCGGAACCACAGGTGACACCACTCCCGACTCCAGTGTTTGTGTTATGGGAAGCAATGAGGTCTCGCTTTGTGGCACAGGATGGTTTTGAACTCCTGGGCTCCAGCAGTTTTCCACCTCGGCCTTCCAAAGCCACAGCCCAATTATCTGCCAATACACCATCTTTCAGGAACTCAAGGCCCAGGGCTTTCACTCCTTCCCAAATTATCTCTGTCCACAATGATCCCAACTCCATACACAAATGGATACTCTTCGTTTTTTCCCTTTACTTGT
>NW_007242733.1:0-777 GCF_000164805.1 Carlito syrichta | reverse complement strand
GGATTTTGTACCAATATGCCATTTGATTCCTGGGGTACCTGATTATGGTTGTAGATGTTCCTAGGACACTAAAGGAATTGTAGGGCCAGACCCTCGATTACAACTATCAAGAGGACCAAAACGTTCCTGGAGATATCTAATGGCAGATTTAGGTTACCCACGGAGCAAGTAGCTCTGAAAAAGTAGTGACCTAGAAGCCCAGATTGCTGATTAAACCTTATGAAGAGGCCCTGTAGATAATGGCGAATGAAGACTCCTAGAACCGGATTTTCTTTTCATTCTCAGCAAGTTGCCGTGATTTTCCCTTGTGATGTGGATGACAAAACTCTGTATACAAATAGGCAGATGCCCAGAAGTTTCCCATGGACGTGGAATCTATGAATTCTGATTACCCTTAAAAGGACTTATTAAATATTTGGCAACCTCAAATCGCCAGGCCCCTAACCGAATTGAAAGACAAACGGAAGTTTTAGGATTACAAGGTAGATCTTAAGATTAGTGTTACGTACAAAGATGGCGATAAGATTCTTTGGGTCCTGGAATCTGCCCTTTGTTGTCCCGAGGAACCAAACTTACTTGTACGTCCACATTCTCGGTTACAACCATCAAGAAGAGCAGAAGGTTGCTGAGAATCTATAATGACAAATTGTCATATCCAAGAGGCCTGTAGTACTAAATAATGTGGGGGAATTAGAAGCCCAGATTCCAGATTAGCCCTTATAATGTGGTCCATGTAGACTTCCTGGATTGGCAACCCACCTAACCCAAATTATTTTT
>NW_007242732.1:0-800 GCF_000164805.1 Carlito syrichta | reverse complement strand
CACTTCCTGGATTGGCAACCCACCTAACCCAGATTATTTTTGTTCTCAGTAAGACTCCCGGACGTTACATGGCGATGTGGAAGTAAAATCTTTTATATACCAATATTCATTCGTCCAAATTGTCAGAAGGGCCCTGGAATCCAAGATTGCTGGATCCCCTTCAAGAATATGTCCTAAATATGTGAGAACTCCTAATCCCAAGTTACAAAATCAATCTAAAATTCCAGCAGTAGTTTATGGATTAGGAGGTGATCCTGAAGCCAGAAACTACACTAAAAATGGCGAAATGATTCATTGGGTTGTGGTCTGGCCTTACAACCTCCTGCAAAAAAAAGCCAAGCACATGGACAGATTCCCTATTACAACTGAGAAGAGGAGTAGTTGGTTCCTGGTAATTGGTAATGACAGATCCGTGGTACAGATATAAGAATTAGATCTGAAAAATGTGTGAACCGGGATTCCCAAATTCCTGACTTGCATTTAGAAAAATCTTGTAGGCTTCTCGGTATGAGAGCTTCCTTAACACAGGAAAAATTAGCAACTGCCCAGAAGTTTGCTGGTCACATGGAAACTGATATTCCTTGTTCCGCATTGGTAACATGAGCAGAAGCTTTCTAGGGACATAGTATCTCTGATTTCTGTTTCGTTCTCGGCAATTCGGCCAGATGTTTCCCAGTGCTCTGGAATCCAGACACGTGCCTCCCAATAGAAAGACTACAGAATGCTCCTGTGGACTTGGAAACCATGACCCTGGCTCCCTCTCAATATACCTTCTAAATATGGTGCAACATCCAAATCCA
>NW_007242731.1:0-637 GCF_000164805.1 Carlito syrichta | reverse complement strand
CAGGGACCTGGATCCAAAATTGCTGTTTCCACATAAAGAATACATCTTAAATATGTGGGATCCCCTAATCCCACATTATGAATGCCAAAACGAATGTCCAGCAGTAGTTTCTGGACTACGAGTTAAACCTGAAACCAGTGGTCACATTAACAAATGGCAGATGATACTTGGATGGTGGAATCTGGCCTTACAGGAACCTGTGAAACAAACGGACCAGTAGGCCAGATTCTCAGTTACAACTATCAAGAGGCACAGACGTTCCTGAGGATCAGCAATGCCTGATTTGTGGTATACATACAGGATGTTGCTCTGAATAATATGGGGACCAGGACTCCCAGATTACAGATTAGCATTTATCTAAAGTCCCTGTAGATTCCTAAGTGTGTGCACTGTCTTAAACCAGGGATAAGTTAGCAATTGCCCAGATGTTTGCAAGTTACATGGAAACCGAGGTTTCTGGTTCCTCTTTAGTAACACGTGTAGAAACTATCAAGAGACACAGTGACCCAGATTCCTATTTCATTCTAAGGAAAATGATAAGATGTTTCCTGTTGACCTGGAAGTCCAGACTCTTGTAGACCCATAGGAAGATGAAAAGATTATGCCTGGGGACGTTGATTCTAAGATTCCTGGTCCT
>NW_007242730.1:0-803 GCF_000164805.1 Carlito syrichta | reverse complement strand
CTGACCTAGAATTCCAGTTGTTTGGATATCAAGAGAAAGATTCCATTAGGTCCTTGGGGATTTGGAATCCAAGATTCCTGGTTCCCCTTAACAAGGCCCCCCGAAAATGTGGAATCTTCTAAACCCAATGTCCCAATTCTCACCAGCCACACCACAAGAAATTTGTGTAGTTTGAGGTAACCTGAATCGAGGGACTTTGTACCAATATGGCATTTGATTCCTGGGATACCTGATTATGGTTGTAGATGTTTCTAGGACACAAAAGGATTTGTAGGGCCAGATCCTCGATTACAACTATCAAGAGGACCGGAAAGTTCCTGGGGACATCTAATGACAGATTTAGGCTATCCACGGAACATGTAGCTCTGAAAAATGTAGGGACCTAGAAGCCCATATTGGTGATGAAACCTTATGAAGAAACCCGGTAGATTTTGGCGAATGAGGACTCCTACAACCGTATTTCCTTTTCGTTCTCAGCAAGATGCCCTGATTTTCCCTCGTGATGTGGATCTCAAAACTCTGTATACAAATAGGCAGATGCTTAGAAGTTTCCAAGGGTGTGGAATCCATGAATCCTTGATTAACCTTTAAAGTACCTAATAAATATTTGGCAACCTCAAAACACCAGGTCCCTATCCGAATTGAGGGATAATCGGAAATTTTAGCATTACGAGATGCATCTTAAGACAATAGTTACCTACAAATATGGCGATAAGTTTCTTTGTGTCCTGAAATCTACCCTTTGTTGTCCCAAGGAACCCAAAGGACTTTTAGGTCCACATTCTCGGTTACAACTACCAGAA
>NW_007242729.1:0-716 GCF_000164805.1 Carlito syrichta | reverse complement strand
AAACGGAAGTTTGAGTATACAGGTTTCATCTTAAGACCAGAGTTACATCCAAATATGACAAGATGATCTTTTCTGTCCTGGAATCTAGCCTTAGTTGTCTCGAGGAACCAAACGGACTTGTAGTGCCAGATACCCGTTTGCAACGATCAAGATGACCAGAATGTTGCTGGAGTCCTGAATTGACTGATTCCTAATATCCACATGCTAAATAGCTCCAAAACCTGTGGTTAGCTCGAAACCCTGATTGTCGTTTGTCCCGTCACAAGACACCCTGAGAATTTTTTCGGATTGAGGACTCATGTAATGCAGATTCCTTATTCTTCCTTAGCTAGAGGCCATGTGGTGTCCTGTATAGGAGGACTCCCTTTCCCCAGATTCTTGTTTCGAAACCCTGATTCTTGTATAGCCCTTAGCAACACGCCATGTAGATTTTGTGATTGAAGAACCGTGTAAAACAGATAACTTATTTTTCCTTAGCAAGAGGTCATGACGTTTCCTGTAATGAGGACTATTACCCATATTCCTGCTTCGAATCCCTGAATCTTGTTTAGCCCTTAGCAAGGCACCCTGTAGTTTTTTTGGGGATTGAGAACAAGTGGAACCCAGATGCCTTATTCTTTCTTAGCAAAAGGCCGTGTAATTGCCTGTATGTGAGGACTCCATTTTCCAAGATTCATGCATCAAAAACCCTAATTCATGTTTAGCACTTAAAAATA
>NW_007242728.1:0-728 GCF_000164805.1 Carlito syrichta | reverse complement strand
ATACAGGCGATTACACGGCCTTTGCTAAGAAAAGAATAAGGCATCTGGGTTCCACTTGTCTCAAAGCCCCAAAAAGCTACAGGGTGCCTTGCTAAGGGCTAAACAAGATTCAGGGATTCGAAGCAGGAATATGGGTAATAGTCCTCATTACAGGAAACGTCGTGACCTCTTGCTAAGGAAAAATAAGTTATCTATTTTACACGGTTCTTCAATCACAAAATCTACATGGCGTGTTGCTAAGGGCTATACAAGAATCAGGGTTTCGAAACAGGAATCTGGGGAAAGGGAGTCCTCCTATACAGGACACCACACGGCCTCTAGCCAAGGAAGAATAAGGAATCTGCATTACATGAGTCCTCAATCCGAAAAAATTCTCAGGGTATCTTGTGACGGGACAAACAACAATCAGGGTTTCGAGCTAACCACAGGTTTTGGAGCTATTTAGCATGTGGATATTAGGAATCAGTCAATTCAGGACTCCAGCAACATTCTGGTCATCTTGATAGTTGCAAACGGGTATCTGGCACTACAAGTCCGTTTGGTTCCTCGAGACAACTAAGGCTAGATTCCAGGACAAAAAAGATCATCTTGTCATATTTGGATGTAACTCTGGTCTTAAGACGAAACCTGTAATTCTCAAACTTCCGTTTATCCTTTAATTTTGAGAAGGACCGAGGGTTTTGCAGTTGCCAAATGCTTAGTAAGTATTTTTAAACGTAACCAGGAAG
>NW_007242727.1:0-1056 GCF_000164805.1 Carlito syrichta | reverse complement strand
AATACTGTGGGGAATTAGAAGCCCAGATCCTGATTAGCCCTTATAATGTGGCCATGTAGACTTCTTGGATTGGCGACACACTTAACCCTGATTCTTTTGGTTCTCAGTAAGACCCCGCACGTTACCTGGCGATGTGGAAATAAAAACTCTTATATAACAATATTCATTCGCCCAAAAGATCAGAAGGGCCATGGAATCCAAGATTGTTGGATCCCCTTTAAGAATACATCCTAAATATGTGGGAACTCCTAATGCCAAGTTAGGAAATCAAGCTAAATTCCAACAGTATTTTGTGGATTAGGAGGTAAACCTGAAGCCAGAAATTACACTAAAAATGGCGAGATGATTCATTGGGTTGTGGAATCTGGCCTTACAGCCTCCTGCAAAAAAAGCCAAGCAGATGGCCAGATTTTCTAATAAAACTAAGAAGAGGAGCAGCTGGTTCCTGGTAATTGGTCATGACAGATTTGTGGTACGGATATAGGAATTAGCTCTGAAAAATGTGGGGACTGGGACTCCCAAATTCCTGATTAGCATTTAGAAAAATCCTATAGGCTTCTAGGTATGAGAACTTCCTCAAGCCAGGGAAAAAGTAACAACTGCCCAGAAGTTTGCTTGTCACATGGAAACTGATATTCCTTGTTCCACATTGGTAACATGAGGAGACGCTTTCTAGGGACATAGTGTCTCAGATACATATTATGTTCTCAGCAATTCGACCAGATGTTTCCCAGTGCCCTGAAAGTCCAGACCCATGGCTCCCAATAGAAAGACTCCAGAATATTCCTGTGAACTTGGAAACAAGACCCTGGTGCCCTCCCAAAAATACCTTCTAAACATGGTGCAACATGCAAATCCAAGGACCAAATTCCGATTAGCTGAGCTACCAGAAGTTTATGGAGTACGAGGTAACGCTGAACTCAGGGCTTACATTCAAAAATCCCAAGATGATTATTTGTGTCCTAGAATTTGGTGTTATAGGATCCAGAATCTAAATTTACTTGTAGTGCCATATTTTTGTTAAAACTATCGAGAGTACCAGAGTGTTACTGGACT
>NW_007242726.1:0-882 GCF_000164805.1 Carlito syrichta | reverse complement strand
ATTGTTATGACAGATTGGTGGTACGTATACAGGAATTAGTTCTGAAAAGTGTGGGGACTGGGACTCCAAACTCCTTATTAGCATTTAAAAAATTCCTGTAGGCTTCTAGGTATGAGAACTACCTTACGCTAGGGAAAAATTAACAACTACCCAGAAATTTGCTGGTCACATGCAAACTGATTTTCCTTTTGTCCACATTGGTAACATGAGTAGAAGCTGTGTACATAGTGTCCGAGATTCCTGTTTCGTTCTCAGAAGAACAACCAGATGTTTTCCCGTTCCCTAGAAGTCCAGACACGTGACTCCCAATAGAAAAATTCCATAATGTTCCTATGGATTTTTAAACCAAGACCCTGGTGCCCTCCCAAAAATACCTTGTAAACATGGTGCAACATCAAAATCCTAGGTCCTAATTCCGAATAGCTGAACTACCAGAAGTTTCTGGAGTGCGAGGTAACCCTGAACTCAGGGCTTACATTCAAAAAGCACAAGATGATTACTTGTGTTTTGGAATTTGGCGTTAGAGATTCCAGAAACTAAATGGACTTGTAGTGCCATATTTTTGTTTAAACTATGGAGAGGACCAGAATATTGTGGGACTTCTGTAATGACTGATTCCTAATATGCACATAGGAAACAGCTCTGAAAAATATGGGGACGTCGAAGTCCAAGTCTTGTAGGCCTTACCAAGACGCCCTGAACATTTTTGGAATTGAGGACTCGTGTTAACCAGATTCGTTATTCTTCCTTAGCAAGAGCCCATGTGGGCCGGGCTCGGTGCCTCAGCCTGTAATCCCGCGCCTTTGGGAGGCTGAGGTGAGAGAATTGCCTGAGCCCGTGCGTTCAAGACCCACCTGGGCAGCAGACCGCATCTCTACAATA
>NW_007242725.1:0-719 GCF_000164805.1 Carlito syrichta | reverse complement strand
CGCCCAGATTCCTGATTAAACCTTGTCAAGAGGCCCTGTAGACTTTGGCGAATGAGAACTCTATGAACCCGGGTCTCTTTTCGTTCTCAGCAAGATGCCTTGATTTTCCCTGTCGATGTGTATTCCAAAACTCTGTATACACGAATACAGATGCCCAAAAGTTTCCTAGGGATGGGGAATACGTGATTACTGGTTACCTTTAAAAATACTTACTAAACATTTGGCAACTGCAAAACCCTAGGCCCCTCTCAAAATAAAAGGATAAATGGAAGTTTGAGAATTACAAGGTTCATCTTGAGACCAAGAGTTACAGGCAAATATGGCAAGATGATCCCTTTTGTGCTGGAATCTGGCCTTTGGTGTCCCGAGGATCCTAATGGACTTGTAGTGCCAGATTCCCGTTTGCAACAATCAAAAGGACCAGAAAATCGCTGGAGTTCTGAATTGTGTGATTCCTAATATCCACATGCTAAAATAGCTCCAAAACATGAAGGGAACTGGAAGACCTGATTCTTGTTTGTCTAGTAGCAAGACGTCCTGAGAATTTTTTCGGATTGAGGACTCGTGTAACACCGGTTCCTTATTCTTCCTTCGCTGGAGGCCTGTAGTGTCCTGTTTATTAGGACTCCCTTTCCCCAGATTCCTGTTTTGAAACCCTGATTCTTGTTTAGCCCTTAGCAAGACGCCATGTAGATTTTGTGATTGAGGAACCGCGTAAA
>NW_007242724.1:0-621 GCF_000164805.1 Carlito syrichta | reverse complement strand
AGAAGCATGCTGCAGGAATGCTAGGAGGCACGCTGCTGGGAGGCTGAGGGGTGTGTCACAGGGAGGCTGATGTTTCATGCCTTGGGGAGCCTGTGGAGGCATGCTGCAGGGATGCAGAAAAGGCCTGTTATGTGGCAGGAATGCCAAGGAGGCACACCATGGGGAAGAAAAGGAGGTGTGCTGCAGGGAAGCCATGGAGGTGGAGAGGCCAATGAGGCACACTGTGGGGATGCCAAAGGGATGCACTGCAGGGAGGCCGAAGAGGCACGCCATGGGGAGGCTGAAGACATGCACTGCAGGGAAGTCAGCGAGGCACATTGTGAGGAGGTCAGGGAGGCATGCTGTGGGGATGGCAAGGAGGCAAGCCACAGGGACATCAAGGAGGTGCACTGTGTGTTCATCAAGGAGGCACACCACAGGGTGGCCAAGGAGGTACATCACAGGAATGACAAGGAGGCATGCTATGGGAAAGCTTATGAGGCACACTGTGGGGATGCCAAGGAGATATATCATGGGGTCGCCAAATGGTGTAATGCAGGAATGCCAAGAAGGCGGGTCACACTGCTGGGATGCTGAACAAGCACTCCACGATGATGTCAAGCAAGTGTCATGGAGAAGTCA
>NW_007242723.1:0-984 GCF_000164805.1 Carlito syrichta | reverse complement strand
CCAGAAGTTCCTGTGGATCTGTAATGACAGATTTAGCGTATCCACAGAGCAAGTAGCTCTGAAAAATTCAGGGACCCAGAAGCCTAGATTGCTGATTAATCCTTATCAAGAGGCACTGGATAGTCCGGTTAATGAGAACTCCTAGAACCAGATTTCCTTTTCATTCTCAGGAAGATGCCCTGATTTTTCTTTGTGATATGGGTACCCAAACTGTGTATACAAATAGACAGATTCTCCAACGTTTCCTAGGGACTTGGATTCCATGATTCCTAATGACCCTTAAAAGTATGTAATAAATATTTGGCAACCTCAAAACACCAGTCCCCTATCTGAATAGACGGACAAACGGAAGTTTTAGCGTTGCGAGGTGCATCTTAAGATGTGTTACACACAAACATGGCGAGAAAATTCTTTGGGCCCTAGAATCTGCCCTTTGTTGCCCGTGGTAACCAACGGACTTGTAGGTACAAATTATCGGTTATCACTATCAAGATTATTAGAGGGTTGATGTGAATATATAATGACAAATTGTCATATCCAAGAGACCAGTATCCCTAAAAAATGTGGAGATTTAGAAGCCCAGATTCCAGATTATCCCTTATAATGTGGCTCTGTCGAATTCTGGGATTGGTGACTTACACAACACAGATTTTTTGTATTCTCAATGAGACTCCCGGACGTTACTTGGCAACGTGGAAGTACAAACTCTTAAATACCAATACTCATATGCCCAAATGGTGACCAGGGCCCTGGAATCCAAGTTTGCTGGATCCCCTTTAAGAATATGTATGAAATATGTAGGAACTTCTAAAGCCAAGTTCCAAAGATCAACCTGAAATTCCAGCAGTAGTTTCGAAATTAGGAGGAAAACATGAAGCCAGAAATTACATTATAAAATGGGGAGATTATTCCTTGGGTTGTGGAATCTGGCCTTCTAGGCTCCTGCAAAGCAAGCAGAGTAGATGGCCAGCTTCTCTGCTAGAA
>NW_007242722.1:2131-3035 GCF_000164805.1 Carlito syrichta | reverse complement strand
AACCCTAATTCTTGTTTAGTTTTAGGAAGACGCCATGCAGATTTTTTGATTCAGGAACAGTTTAAAATAGATTTCTTCTTTTTTCTTAGCAAGAGACCATGTAGTTTCCTGTATATGAGGACTTCTGTTGCCCATATTCATGCCTCAAATCCCTGATTCTTCTTTAGCCGTCAGCAAGATGCCCTGCAGATTGTCAGGACTGAGGACTCGTTTAACCCAGATTCCTTATTTTTAGGCACAGCCATGCAGTTGCCTATATATGACTACTCCTTTTCCCACATACATGCGTCAAATCCCTGATGCTTTTATAGACCTTTGAAGACACCATGTAGTTTTGGGGGATTGAGAACACATGTCAGCCAGATCCTTATTCTTTCTTCGGAAAAGTCTGTGCAGTTGTCTGTATATGAGGATTTCATTTCCCTAGATTATGCTTCAAAAACCCAAATACGTGTTTAGCCCTTAGCAAGACACCCTGAAGTTTTTTTGGAGATTGTGGACACGTGTAAACCAGATTCCTTATTCTTCCTTAGCAATAGACAGTGCAGTTTCCTGTATATGAGGACTCCTATTATTCAAATTCCTACTCCCAAAACCTGATTGGTGGTTATCTCTTAGTAAGACGCTGTGTAGGTTTTTGGGTTGGAAGACTCATGTAACCAACATTCCTTATTCTTCCTTAGCAATAGGTCGTGTTTTGCTCTGTATATCAGGACTCCCATTACTGAAATTCCTGCTTCATTCTCAACAAGATGCCGAGACATTTCCTGGTGACTTAGAATTCCAGTTGCCTGCATATCAAGAGAAAGAAAACCATAAATTTCTTGTGGAATTGGAACCCA
This sequence comes from Carlito syrichta, assembly GCF_000164805.1. Lineage (NCBI taxonomy): Eukaryota > Metazoa > Chordata > Mammalia > Primates > Tarsiidae > Carlito > Carlito syrichta. The sequence continues at coordinate 2,193 of NW_007242722.1, read as the reverse complement.
AGATTCTTGGTTTCCCTTTTCAAAGACACCCTAAAAATGTGGTGACATAGAAGCCCAGATTG
>NW_007242722.1:0-793 GCF_000164805.1 Carlito syrichta | reverse complement strand
AGCTCTTTTTGGATTGAGAACACGAGTAACGCAGATTCCATATTAAAACTTAGCAATAGGCAGTGAAGTTTCCTGTATGTGAGGACTCCCATTACCCATATTCCTACTTCAAAAACCTGATTCGTGGTTACCTCTTAGCAAGATGGCCTGTAGTTTTTGGGTTTGAGGACTCATATAACCAAGATTCCTTATACTTCCTTAGAAATATGACGTGTAGTTTCCTGTATGTGACGATTCCCATTAACCAGCATACCGCTTCACTCTGCAGGATTCCGAGACAGTCCCTAGTGACCGAGAATTCCAGTTGTTTGGATATCAAGAGAAAGACGACCATAATGTTCTTTGCGAATTGTAATGCAAGATTCCTGGTTCCCTTTCACAAGACCTCCCCAAAATGTGGAATCTTCAAAACCCAACATCCGAATTCCGACCTGCCCACCCACAAGAATTTTCTGTAGCTTGACGTCACCTGAATCGAGGGATTTTGTACCAATATGTCTTTTGATTTTGGCGAAAATGATTATGGTCGCAGATATTCCTAGGATACAAAAGGATTTCTAGGGCCAGATCCTTGATTACAACTAACAACAGGACCAGAAAAGTTCCTGTGGATCTGTACTGACAGATTTATCGTATCCACCGTGCAAGTAAATCTGAAAGATGTAGGGACACAGAAGTCCTGATTGCTGATTAAACCTTATCAAGAGGCCCTAGAGGTTCCGGATAATGAGATCTTCTAACCGGATATTATTCTCAATCTCAGCAAGATGGCCTGATTTTCCCTGTTGATGTG
>NW_007242721.1:0-1016 GCF_000164805.1 Carlito syrichta | reverse complement strand
TCTTTTTACCTGGAATCTGGCCTTATTTATTCTGAGGAACCTAACGGACTTGGATTGCCTGATACCCATTAACAACTTTCAAGAGAACCAGAATATTGCTGGAGTCCTGAAATGACCGATTCATAATATCCGCATGCTAAATTGCTCCGAAATCTTAGGGGAGCTCGAAGCCCTGTTTCTTGTATGTGCCATAGCAAACACCGGGAGAATTATTTCGATTGAGGACTAGTACAACAAAGATTCTTTATTCATCGTTAGTTAAAGGCCGTGTAGTGTCCTGTATGTGGAAACTCTCTTTCCCTAGATTCCTGTTTCGAAACCCTGATTCTTGTTTAGCCGTTAGTAAGACGCCATGTAGATTTTTTGATAGAGGAACGGTGAAAAACAGATTTCTTCTTTTTTCTAAGCAAGAGGCCATGTAGTTTCCTGTATATGAGGACTGCTATTACACACATTCACGCCTCGAATCCCTGATTCTTCTTTAGCCATCAGCAAGATGCCCAGTAGATTATCAGGACTGAGGACTCGTTTAACCCAGATTCCTTATTTTTACCAACAGCCGTGCAGTTGCCTGTATATGTGTACTCCCTTTCCCACATACATGCGTCGAAACCCTGATGCTTGTTTAGACCTTAGGAAGACGCTGTGTTGTTTTTTTGAAAATTGAGAACACATGTCACACAGATTCCTTATTCTTTCTTAGGAAAAGGCCATGTAGTTGCCTGTATATGGGGATTTCATTTCCCTAGATTATTCTTCAAAAATCCATATATATGTTTAGCCCTTAGCAAGACAAGGTGATTTTTTTTGGATTGTGGACACCTGTAAACCATATTCCTTATTATTCCTTAGCAATAGATAGTGCAGATTCCTGTACATGAGGACTCCTATTATTCAGATTCCTATTCCCAAAACCTGATTGGTGGTTATCTCTTAGCAAGACGCTCTGTATGTTTTTGGGATGGAGGACTCGTGTAACCAACAATTCTTATTCTTCCATAGCAATAGATCATGTG
>NW_007242720.1:0-787 GCF_000164805.1 Carlito syrichta | reverse complement strand
ATTCATGCTTAAAACACCCTGATTCGTGTTTAGCACATAGCAAGACCACCTGAAGCTCTTTTTGGGTTGAGAACACGGGTAACGCAGAGTCCATATTCTTACTTAGCAATAGGCAGTGAAGTTTCCTGTATGTGAGGACTCCCGTTACCCAGATTCCTACTTCAAAAACCTGATTCGTGGTTACCTCTTAGGAAGACGGCCTGTAGTTTTTGGGTTTGAGGACTCATATAACCAAGATTCCTTATATTTCCTTAGAAATATGACGTGTAGTTTCCCGTATGTGACGATTCCCATTACCCAGCATACCGCTTCACTCTGCAGGATTCCGAGACAGTCCCTAGTGACCGAGAATTCCAGTTGTTTGGATATCAAGAGAAAGACGTCCATAATGATCTTTGCGAATTGGAATGCAAGATTCCTGGTTCCCTTTCACAAGATCTCCCCAAAATGTGGAAACTTCAAAACCCAACATCCAAATTCCGACCTGCCCACCCACAAGAATTTTCTGCAGCTTGACGTCACCTGAATCGAGGGATTTTGTACCAATATGTCTTTTGATTCTGGGGAAAATGATTATGGTCGCAGATGTTCCTAGGATACAAAAGGATTTCTAGGGCCAGATCCTTGATTACAACTAACAAGAGGACCAGAAAATTCCTGTGGATCTGTACTGACAGATTTATCGTATCCACCGTGCAAGTAACTCTGAAAGATGTAGGGACACAGAAGTCCTGATTGCTGATTAAACCTTATCAAGAGGCCCTAGAGGTTCCGGATAATGAGATCG
>NW_007242719.1:0-1342 GCF_000164805.1 Carlito syrichta | reverse complement strand
CATACATGCATCAAAACCCTGATGCTTGTTTAGAAATTAGGTGACGCCGTGTGGTTTTTTGGAGATTGAGAACAGATGTAACCCATATTCCTTATTCTTTCTTAGGAAAAGTCCGTGCAGTTGCCTATATATGAGGATTTCATTACCTTAGATTATGCTTCAAAAACCCAAATTCGTGTTTAGCCCTTAGCAAGACACCCTGAAGTTTTTATTGTGATTGTGGACACATGTAAACCAGATTCCTTATTCTTCCTTAGCAATAGACAGTGCAGTTTCCTGTATCTGAGGACTCCTATTACCAGATTCCTACTCCCAAAACCTGATTGGTGGATATCTCTTAGCAAGACGCTCTGTAGGTTTTTGGGATGGAGGACTCGTGTATCCAAGTTTCCTTATTCTTCCATAGCAATAGGTCGTGTAGTGTTCTGCATATGAGGACTCCCATTACTGAAATTCCTGCTTCATTCTCAACAAGATGCCGAGACATTTCCTGGTGACCTAGAATTCCAGTTGCCTGCATATAAAGAGAAAGAATCCAATAAAGTTCTTTTGGAACTAGAACCCAAGATTCCTGGTTCCCTTTAAAAAACACACCCTAAAAATGTGGTGACATAGAAGCCCAGATTACTGATTAAACCTTATCAAGAGACCTTGCAGATTAAGGCGATTGAGAACTCCAAGAACCTGATTACCTTTCCGTTCTCAACATGATGCCCTGATTTTTCCTGTGTATACAAAGATGCAGATTCCCAGATATTTCCTAGGGACGTGGAATCCATGATTCCTGGTTACATTTTAAAAATTCGTACTAAATATTTTGCAACTGCAAAACCCTTGGCCCCTCTCCAAATAAAAGTACAAACGGAAATTTTTCGAATTGCCACGTTCATCTTAAGACCAGAGTTACATCAAAATATGGCAAGTAGATACATTTTTTTCGGGAATCTGGTCTTAGTTGTCCCGAGTAACTTAAGGGATTTTTACTACCAGATACCCGTTTACAACTATCCAGTAGACCAGAATGTTGCTGGAGTCCTGAAAAGACTGATTCATAATACCCACAAGCCAAATATATCGGAAACATTAGACGAGCTTGAAGCCCTAATTCTTCTTTATCCCGTAGTAAAACACCCTGAGAATTTTTCGAATTGGGGACTAGTGTATCACAGATTCCTTATTTTTCCATAGCGAGGTGCAGTCTAATATCCTGTATATGAGGACTTCCTTCCCCAAGACCCTGTTTGGAAACCCTGATTCTTGTTTAGCTCTTAGCAAGATGTCATGTAGATATTGTGATGGAGGAACCATGTAAAACAGGTTTCTTATTTCTCCTTAGCAGGAG
>NW_007242718.1:0-1188 GCF_000164805.1 Carlito syrichta | reverse complement strand
TTCGTAGTTTTAGGTCACCAGAATAGTTGGATTTTGTACCAATATGCCATTTGATTCTGGGGAACATGATTATAGTAGTAGATGTTCCTAGGACACAGAAAGATTTGTAGGGTCAGGTCCTTGATTACAAATAACAAGAAAACCAGAAAGTTCCTGTGGATCTGTACTGACATATTTAGCATATCCACGGAGCAAGTATCTCTTAACAAAGTATGGACCAAGAAGCCCAGATTGCTGATGAAACCTTATCAAGAGGCCCTGGAGATTCCGAAAATGAGAACTCCTAGAACCAGATATTCTTTTCATTCTCAGCAAGATGCCCTGAATTTCCCTGTCGATGTGGATTCCAAACTATGTATACAAAAATACAGATGCCCAGAAGTTTCCTAGGGACGTGGAATCCATGATTCCTGGTTGCCTTTAAAAATACGTACTAAACATTTGGCAACTTCAAAACCCTTGTCCCCTCTCAAAATAACAAGAGACACGGAATGGGAAGGATTTCAGGGTTCACCTTGCGACCATAGGTACATCCAAATATGGCAAGAAGATTCTTTTTGTCCTGTAGTCTGGCCTTAGTTTTTCCGAGGAACCTAATGGACTTGGAGTGGCTGATACCCGTTTCCAATTTTTAAGAGGATCAGAATGTTGCTGGAGTATTGAAATGACCGATTCTTAATATCCGAATGCTAAATTGCTCCAAAACATTTGGAGAGCTCGAAACCCTGTTTCTTGTTTGTACCATAGCAGACACCTTGGGAATTTTTTGGATTGAGGACTCGTACAACCATGATTCTTTTTCGTCAATTGTTGGAGACCGTACAGTGTTCTATGTTTGAGGATTCTTTTCCCTGGATTCGAAACCTTGATTCTTGTTTATCCTTAGTAAGACACCATGTAGATTTTTTGATAGAGGAACCGCGTAAAACAGATTTCTTGTTTTTTCTTAGCAAGTGGCCATGTAGTTTCCTGTATATGAGGACTGCTATTACCCACATTCATGCCTCGAATCTCTGATTCTTCTTTAGCCGTCATCAAGAGGCCCTGTAGATTTTCAGAACTGAGGACTTGTATAACCCAGGTTCCTTACTTTTAGAAACAGCCGCGCAGTTGTCTGTATATGTGTACTCCCTTTCCCAAATACATGCGTCGAAACCCTGATACTTGTTTAGACCTTAGGGAGATGCG
>NW_007242717.1:0-652 GCF_000164805.1 Carlito syrichta | reverse complement strand
TAGTCCTTAAATCAACAGACCATCTGCTGTGGGCTAAACAAGAATCAGGGTTTAGAAGCTGTAACATACGTAAATAGCAGTCCTCATATGCAGATTCTATATGATTTCTAGCTAAAGAGAACTAAGAAACCTCTTTTACATGGTTCCTCCCTCACAATATCTAAAGATATTTTGCTAATGGCAAAACAAGAATCAGGGTTTCCAAAATGGATTCTGGCGAAAGTGATTCCTCATATACAGGACATTACACGGCCCCTCGGTAAAGAAGAATAAGGAATCTGTGATACACTAGTCCACAATCCGAAAAATTCTCAGGGTGTCTTGCTGCAGTATAAACAAGAATCAAGGCTTCGAGCTAGTCTCAAGTTTCAGAGATACTTGGCTTGTGGATATTATGAATCAGTCATTTCAGGACTCCAGCAACATTCTGGTCCTCTTGAGAGTTGTAATCGGGTATCTGGTAGTACAAATCCCTTTAGTTTCTCAGGGAAATTAAGGCCAGATTCCCGGAAAAAAAGTATCATATTGCCGTATTTGGATGTAGATTTGGTCTTAAGATGAACTTGGTAAACATTAAATTTCCCTTTGTACTTTATTTGTGGAGTTTCCGAGGATTTTGGAGTTGCCAAATATTTAGTACACATTATTAAAT
>NW_007242716.1:0-1369 GCF_000164805.1 Carlito syrichta | reverse complement strand
TTCCATCTTTTTCATCGCCTGGAATACCTTCAGTAGGATTGGTATCAGCTCCTCCTTGAATGTCTTGTAGAATTCTGCTGGAAAGCCATCTGGACCAGGGCTTCTTTTTGTAGGAAGTTTTCTTATTACATAGTCGATTTCCTTGATTGTTATTGGTCTATTTAGGGTCTCAATTTCTTCTTCTTGTTCCAACCTAGGTAGGTTGTGTGATGTCAGAAAGTCCTCCATTTCCTTATGGTTTTCAAGTTTGTTTCCATACAAGTGTATGTAGTAGTCTCTAATGATCTTTTGTATTTCTTCAGGGTCAGATGTGACTTCATCTTTTGTGTTTCTGATTATGCTTATTTGGTTTTTTTCTCGTTTTTTCTTGGTCAGTCTAGCTAGGGGACCATCAGTCTTGTTTACCCTTTTGAAGAACCAACTTTTTGTTTCATTGATTTTTTTTGTATTATCGTTTTGTCTTCTATGTCCTGGATTTGGGCTTTTATTTTGGTGATCTGGATTCTTCTGCTGAAATTAGGGTTTTTGTGGTCTTGCTTTTCCAGCTTCTTTAGGTGGCTTGTTAGGTTGTGAATTTCTGTTCCTTCCATTTTCTTCATGTGTGTTTGTAGGGATATAAATTCCCCTCTTAGTACAGCTTTCAGGGCATCCCAGAGATTTTGGTAAGATGTTTCTTCATTTTCATTTGTTTCCAGGTATCTTTTGATCCCTGTTTTGATTTCGTCGTTGACTCAGGAGTTGTTTAGCATCATGCTGTTTAGTGTCCATGTCTTTGTGGGTTTTGGGGTGACTTTGTTGGTGTCAATGTTTATTTTTATTCCACTGTGGTCCGAGAAGGTGTTTGGTAGAATTTCGGTCCTTTTAAATTTGCTCATGCTTGATTTATGGCCGAGTATGTGGTCGATCTTAGAATATGTTCCATGTGATGATGAGTAGAATGTGTATTCTGTGGTCTTTGGATGGAGTGTTCTGTAGGTATCAATTAAGTCCATTTGGTCCAAAGTCACATTGAGGTTCCAGATCTCCTTGCTGATTTTTTGTCCTGATGATCTGTCTAGGGTTGTGAGTGGGGTATTAAAGTCCCCAGTTATGATAGTGTTAGAGTCAATATCTTTCTTTAGTTTTCCAAGAAGTTGCTTTATGAAAGTTGGCGCACCTATGTTGGGTGCATATATGTTTAGGATAGATATTTCTTGTTGATGGATTGAGCCTTTTATCATTATGTAGTGGCCTTCTGTATCTTTTTTGATTTTTAATAGTTTGAAGGGTATTTTGTCTGAAATTAAGATGGCTACTCCTCCTTTCTTTTGTATTCCATTCGCCTGGAAGTTTGTTTCCCATCCTCTTACTTTGAGTCTGTGGGTGTCCT
>NW_007242715.1:0-808 GCF_000164805.1 Carlito syrichta | reverse complement strand
AGATAGATAGTTAATGAGTTAAGTCAACTGGAAGAGTCAGTTAGCTACCTAGCTAGCCAAGGATTTAAGTCAGCTGGTTGTCAGCTAGCTAGCACATTTGCTAACGAGTTAAGTAAGGTAATTAAATCACCTAACTAGCACGTTAGATATTGAGTAAGCTAACTATTTAAGTCAGCTGGCTAGCTAGGTAGCTAGCTAGTTAACTCACTATTTAAGTCAGCTGACTAGCTAGGTAGCTAGCTACTTAAGTTAACTAGTTAAGTCAGCTGGCTAGCCAGTTGGCTAGTGAGGTAGCAAGCTAGTTAAGTGAGTTGGCAAACCAGTTGGCTAGCTGGTTAATTCAGCTAGTTAAGAGAGCTGGCAAGTCAACTGACAAGTTAGGTGGCTAGCTAGTTAGTCAGCTAGATAGATTCCTGGCTAGCTATTGATGTCAGTGAGTTAAGTCAGCTGGCTAGCCAACTGTCTAGCTTGTTAAGTCAGGTAGTTTTGTCAGCTGTGTAGCCAGCTGGCTAGATAGATAGATAGCTATATAAGTCAGCATGCTAGCCAGCAGGCTAGCAGTTCAAGTAATCTAGTTAAGTCAGCTGGTAAGATTGCTGACTAGGTAGGTAGCTAGCTAGTAAAATGAGCTGGCTAGGCAGCTGACTAGAGGTTTAAGTCAGCTACTTAAGTCAACTTGCCACCAGCTGGCTACCTCGGTAAGACAACTCATTAAGTCAGTTGGTTATCAGGCTGGTTAGCTAGTTAAAGTGCTAGTCAATCAAATGGTATCCCTCTGCCTAGCTAGTTATTCAGCTAGTTAAATCAG
>NW_007242714.1:0-604 GCF_000164805.1 Carlito syrichta | reverse complement strand
TCAGGAGCCGTAGACCCCATTTTCATCTCCCTTTTGCCATGCAGCACAAATAACCTAAAGGAACTCTGCTGGCATAAGCTGAAGGCTCTGTGACTGTGACAGGCATGGCTCACTCTAGAAACCCATTGTTCCTGTTTCCCATAAACTGCGGTTTCGGCTTAGGTATTAGATATAATTCAAACTCAGGTCACATTTGGGAGCCTTTTATATGGTACAAGCTTCTTTATAAGATTTAAAAGAATATTTGTAGAATTAGTATATACTTATGGAGAGCTGTTTTCAGCTTTTCAGTGGTATAGATGATTATCAAGAGTGGCCCAGCACAAAGTTTGGGCTGGGCCACATTCCTGAGAGCCCAGCACGTACTTTGGACTGGGCTGCATTCTTTTAGGCCGGCTTTAGCTACAGTTAGTGTAAGGTCTTTTTTCTACCTGTTATAGAAATTGAATTTATTTTATTCATAGACGGTATTGTAGAATAGGTCATGCTACGAATCATGTTAGTTCAAACATAATCAATCATAATATTTTTAGGTTTAATAAGAATATAGTTAACTTTAGAAATGTCATTGTCTCCACTTTCTACTATCGAAGTTTTGGCCTTG
>NW_007242713.1:0-46166 GCF_000164805.1 Carlito syrichta | reverse complement strand
TCTTGTAGAATCTGCTGGAAAGCCATCTGGACCAGGGCTTTTTTTTGTAGGAAGTTTCTATTACGTGGTCGATTTCCTTGATTGTTATTGGTTTATTTAGGGTCTCAATTTCTTCTTGTTCCAACCTAGGTAGGTTGTGTGATGTCAGAAAGTCTTCCATTTCCTTCTGGTTTTCAAGTTTGTTTCCATACAAGTGTACGTAGTAGTCTCTAATGATCTTTTGTATTTCTTCAGGGTCAGATGTGACTTCATCTTTTGTGTTTCTGATTATGCTTATTTGGTTTTTTTCTCGTTTTTTCTTGGTCAGTCTAGCTAGGGGACCATCAATCTTGTTTACCCTTTCGAAGAACCAGCTTTTTGTTTCATTGATTTTTTGTATTATCTTTTTGTCTTCTATGTCCTGGATTTGGGCTTTTATTTTGGTGATCTGGATTCTTCTGCTGAAATTAGGGTTTTTGTGGTCTTGCTTTTCCAGCTTCTTTAGGTGGCTTGTTATGTTGTCAATTTCTGTTCCTTCCATTTTCCTCATGTGTGTTTGTAGGGATATAAATTCCCCTCTTATTACAGCTTTTAAGGCATCCCAGAGATTTTGGTAAGATGTTTCTTTATTTTCATTTGTTTCCAGGTATCTTTTGATCTCTATTTTGATGTCATCATTGACCCAGGAGTTATTTAGCATCATGCTGTTTAGTGTCCATGTCTTTGTGGGTTTTGGGGGGACTTTGTTGGTGTCAATGTTTATTTTTATTCCACTGTGGTCCGAAAAGGTGCATGGCAGAATTTCAGTCCTTTTAAATTTGCTTATACTTGATTTGTGTCCAATTATGTGGTCGATCTTAGAATATGATCCATGCAGTATTCTGTGGTCTTTGGATGGACTGTTCTGTAGGTATCAATTAAGTCCATTTGGTCCAGAGTCTCATTGAGGTTCTGGATCTCCTTGCTGATTTTTTGTCCTGATGATCTGTCTAGGGTTGTGAGTGGTGTATTAAAGTCCCCAGTTATTATGGTGTTAGAGTCAATGTCTTTCTTTAGTTTTCCTAGAAGTTGCTTTATGAATGTTGGTGCGCCTATGTTGGGTTCATATATGTTTAGGATAGATATTTCTTGTGATGGAGTGAACCTTTTATCATTATGTAGTGGCCCTCTGTATCTTTTTTAATTTTTGATAGCTTAAATGGTATTTTGTGTGAAATTAGATTGCGACTCCTCCTTTCTTTTGTGTTCCATTCGCCTGAAAATTTGTTTCCCATCCTCTTACTTTGAGTCTGTGTATGTCCTTTCTAGTGAGATGGGTCTCTTGAAGGCAGTATATTGTTGCCTGGTGATATTTTATCCATTTTGTCATTCTATGTCTTTTCAGTGGTGCGTTTAGTCCATTCACATTCAGACTAATTATTGAAATGTGAGAGTTCATCCCTATCATGGAGTTCTTATTGAGTTATTGTTCTTCCACTTGGTTTTTTCTTTTTTCTTTTTCTTTTTTTTTTTTTTGTCTTTCTTTTGCTTTTGGGGTTGGTTCGTGTATATTTTATTCTTTTCCCTGTACTCTTGTGAAGAACGTTGTTCTTTTTTCCTTTTCTTCTGTGTTTAGTACTTTCTTAAGTGTTTCATGTAGAGATGGTTTTGTGGCTGCATAAGTTCTTAGGGATTGGATATCTGGGAAAGATTTTAATTCTCCCTCACTGATGAAGCTTAGCTTGGCTGGGTAGGTTATTCTTGGTTGAAATTGTTTATCCTTTAGGACTTTGAAGATAGGGCTCCAAGCTCTCCTAGCCTGCAGGGTTTCTGCAGATAAATCTGCTGCTATTCTGATTGGTCTTCCATGGTGGGTGATCTGGCCTTTTTCTCTTGCTGCCTTTAGGATTTTTTCTTTTGTGCCTACTTTATTTAGGCGAATTATTATGTGTCTAGGAGTTGGTCTTCTCATTTGTTGTCTTGCGGGGGTTCTCTGAATCTCTTGTGTTTGAATTTTTGTATCACTGATTAGATGAGGGAAATTTTCTTGAATGATCTCGTGGAAAGTTTGTTCCAATGTGGTCTCTGTTTCTCTTTCTGCCTCAGGGAGTCCGATTATTCTTAGGTTAGGCCTCTTGAGGTAGTCACTCATCTCTTGAAGGTTTTGTTCTGTCTTTTTTAGCTTATTTTCTGTGTTTTTAAGAGTTTGGGTTATTTCTATATTTTGGTCCTCAAGCTCTGAGATTCTTTCTTCTGCTTGGGTAATTCTGCTTTCCATGCTTATCAGTCTGTTATTTATTTCATTCACAGTATTCTTTATTACTGTTATCTCAGATATCAGCTCCTTCCTAGTTTCTTCTTGTGTCTCCTCAATTCTTTTTATTCTCTCCATTATTGTTTTGATATCTACATTTGCATTTTGAGACCCTTTATTCTGGGGACTTTTCATTGTTTGTATTCCAAAGTCAATTTTCTCAGTGTCTGCTCTCCCAGGCGTCTGGGAGAGACCCATACTCTTCTTTTGGTTTTTCTTCATTTCTGTAGATTTTTCTCCCTTTACCCCTTTCCCTCCCCCTCTTCAATTCTGTTTTTGAGGGAAGGTGGGGTTGCTTTTATTTCTCTTCTGCAATGACCTGTTCTTCCTTATGAGGTTCTTCTGGTTTTGTTCACTTTTCCCTCTGCTTTACAGTCTGTCTATTCAGCAGTTTGCAGTCTTGGTCCGTTCAGAGAATCTCACCAGTTCACCTATGCCGTTGCCATCTTGCCCCGTCTCCGCTCTTCTGGATCTTCTAAAATAGTATTTTTTAATATCCCAAGTGAACTCTTAAATAATAAGCTTATGTGCTTCTAAATTCTCACTGAAGAAAAATCTATCATTCAGATTAATACAGTTCTAAAATTTCAAATGAAAGTAAGATATGCTATTAATATAAAAATGTGATTTCTAAATTTCAGGACCTGGGGATAACTCCTTCAGGTCCCCTCCCACTGTGGGAGATTTTCTGTCTTCTCAATAAATCCTGCTTACTAAATAATAATAATAATAAATAAATAAATTTCAGGATCTGATCTTAAAGGCATTTGTATAACTGAGTTTAAGTCAAAAAAGAAAATAAATTGTTAAAAATTTGGAAAATTCTTATCACTGTAAATGCAGAATTTTTTAAATCCTAACTTCTTTAAGAAAAGACTCCATGAAATGACTTCTAAGCATGAAACTATGACAAATTTTCTCATCTATAATGTAATGTGTATATAATAATTAATTGAAGGACATAATATTGATAGTAGGAAGCCAGTAGTATTCAATACAACCTCTTCTTTTCTTCCCCTTTTTTCTTTAAAATACTTCTGGAAGTGGAACTCTTTGTCAGTGAGTTATCAAGCAGCTGCAGGACATTTATTCACCAAATCTGTAGTTCCAGCTACTTGGAAGGCTGAGGTTGGAAGGATCGCCGGAGCCCAGCAGGTCGAGGCTGCAGTGGCTGGGAGTGGCCACTGCACTCTAGTCTGGGTGACAGAGTCGGTTTTTTTTTTTTTTAGATATAAATATCCAATTTTCCCAGCACTATTTGTAAAACAGACTATTCTTTACTCCATTGGATTGTTTTCACACCTTTGTCAAAAATCAACTAACTGTAATGTAAATGTTTATTTCTGGAGTTTCAATTCTCTTTCATTGATTGGTGTGCTGATTCTCATGGTGGTACTACACTGGCTGGCTTACTGCAGCTCTTAATATGTTTTAAAATTAGATAGGACAAGCTCTTTAACAATATTGTTTTTTAAAAGAATTTTTTGGATACTCTAGGTCTTTTGAACATCCATATCTATTTTAGAAACAACTTAATTTATATAAAATCACTAGCGGGATTTTGAAAGGCATTGCATTAAATCTCTAGATATTTTTAAGGAGAACTGCTATTTGAATAATTGTATGTCTTTTGGTTAATAAGCAAAGATGTTTTCTCCAGTTATTTATGTCATTTAAAAATATTTCTCTATAAATTTTGTAATTTTTAATGTACAAATTCTTTACTTTCTTTTGCTCTTATATTTTGTGAGGTACAATTCAGGATTAGGTATACAAGTGGACATTGTACAGATACAGTTTAGGCCTCCCTTTTGTCCCCATTTTGCTGGGTTTGAGATCAGGTACCCTTATGATGTTGTGTCCCTCCCCAACCCACCCTCACAGTGTCTTGCTACTGCCAATGCCTTTCTTGATAATTTATTCAAATATTTTTTTCTTTATGATATTACTGTGAAAGGACTCACTTTTTAAATTTTCTTTTCTTTTTTTTTTTGAGTTGGAGTCTCACTCTGTCGCCCAGACTGGAGTGCAGTGGCCGCTCCTGGCCACCGCAGCCTCGACCTGCTGGGCTCCGGGGATCCTTCCGCCTCAGCCTTCTGAGTAGCCGGAATTACAGGCGCGCGCTACCACGCCCGGCTGATTTTTGATTTTATTGTAGAGATGAGGTCTCGCCTGCCCAGGCGGGTCTCGGACCCGCAGACTCGGGCAATCCACTCACCTCAGCCTCCCAAAGGCGCGGGATTACAGGCTGAGCCACCGAGCCCGGCTTAAATTTTATTTTCAAATTGTCCATTGCTTGTCCAGACTTGCCAAGCTAATTTGTAGTTCTAATATTTTATTCTTTAGAGTCTTCCACGTATAGGCTCATGATATTTGTGAACAAAAACATTTTAATTTCTTATTTTTAAGCTAGATTTTAATAAAATAATATTGATTTTATTAATAATAAAAGTGGCAAGAACAGACTTCACTGTTTCTGATTCTAGGGGAAAATAATTTATTGTTTCACAATAATGTATATTGCTATTTCTAGTTTGTTGAAGACAAATTTTATCAGGTTTTGGAAATTTTCACTATTTCTAATTCATTAAGAATATACATAAAGAAAGTTGTCAGGTTTTGTGAAATGATTTTTCTGTAATTATTGAGATGGTCATGTGTATATTATATAGTTTATCCTGTTAATACAGTGTATAATATTAATTGATTTCCCTGTATTCCTAGAATAAATACCATTTGGTCATGGTATATAAAAACTTTGTTATGCTGCTGATTTCTGTTTGTTAATATTCTGTTTGACCATTTTACATGTGTGTTCATGAGGGATACTGACCATGTCTTTGTCCAGTTTTGGTATGAAAGCAATGTTGTCTTCACAGAATTGGTTTGGAAACGTGTATCCTCATTTTCTATGTTCTGAAATAATTTGTGAAAAATTGACATTATGTATTCTTTAAATGTTTATTAGAACATTTAAAGTCTCAGAGAGATTTTTAAAGTTAAAAAAGTCATGTAGCCACTAACTAATAGAGCTTGTGCTAAATCCACATTTCTTTTAATTCTGGGATTGGAGCTTATTAAGAAATGGATATAGATACATCAGCTCCTTCTGACTTGAGTTATTCTTTCTCCATGGTACATGATATATGAATGTCAAATTCAGTCTAAAAGAACAATAAGAAAAAAAAGGTTTAGAATGCTAGTCAACTGAGCAACCTGGCTCATGCCTGTAGACACAGCTACTTGGGAGAGAGAGGCAAGATGATCACTTCAGCTCTGGAATTTGAGGTTTACAGCAAGCTATGAATATACCACTACATTGCACTACAGCCTGGGTAACAGAGTGAGATCCTGTCTTGGAAGAAAGGAAGGAAGGAAGGAAGGAAGGAAGGAAGGAAGGAAGGAAGGAAGGAAGGAAGGAAGGAGAAAAAAGGAAGAAGAAAGGAGAAATAAAAATAAATAGGTTTATGAGAATTATAACACAATAAAAAGAAATTAATCCAGAAAAATAATTTTCTATTAATGTTGCAAATTCTTATTTGTATGTATGTATATATACATATTATATGTAATACACATGCACATGTGTAAACTATGTGTATTTGTATATTCAAGTAATTTATATTCTGCTCAATTCCAAAATAAAAATGCTATTATATGATAAAAACTATGTTAAAAGCATATTAAGATTTTTTAAAACTATAATAAAGCATATCTAATTAAATACTTCTCATTACACAGTGTAAATAAGGTTTTTTTAAACCTAAACTTTAGAGATTAAATTGAAAAAAAACCTGAAATTGAAATTGAAAATTGGAATAATTAATATTTCTCAGGTTTTCATAAATGAAGAATAATAATAAAAGTAGACATGCAAATATCAGTCATTGCCAAATGGTCTGAAGGTAATGGGGTGTGTGTGTGTGTGTGTGTGTGTGTGTGTGTGTGTGTACGAAAGAGAGAGAGAGAGAGAGAGAGAGATTTTTCCAATAATCAAGGACAAAAGAAATCTAGTTTTGTAAATTTACTTTCTAATTTAACCTGTACCTAGAAGCTAACAAGTAGTACAAGATATTGAATATGAAGTTGTGGTAAAACATGCTCTGAAATGCAAATGATTTTAATTAGGTCTGGAATATATTTTCTATGAAAATTGTGCCTTAAGTAAAACTTATTTCTTCAAATTTTTTTTTACTTGTTGATATTTAGTATATGTAAAGATTAAATATGTTTTCTTTTTGACACACATCTGTGACCTAGAAAACAGCTATTTTACATTTGTCCTGTTCTTTAGAAAATCTAATTGCTTATAAAGATCACAAAGTAAAATAAATAGGTCCATGAAATTATCCATTCAGAAATACATGTAAAGAGATAAAAGATTTATCTGTACATTTTAAGATTTTAAAAGCCGTATGCCTTGCTGATCACAACAGTAAATGCACACATTCAAATTCTCCTGTATTTAAAAAGTTTTAAAGTCTGTAACTTCAGCAATCTGAAAGGTTCACTAATTTTGGATTTGTGGTTATTGAAAAAAATAACTGCTTTAAAAAAATAGAATATGCATTTATTCTAATACTAAACCAAATTCTTATGAATATAAAATCATCAGTATCTTGTTCATTCTTTTATTTTTGACTTGTTTTAAATTATTTGTTTATGACAATGAGTATTGCAAGATATTCATGACATTTTATATGGCATTTTATTCATCAATTTAATACCTTAAGTTCAGAGAACATTAATCTCTGGATTTAACATTATGCAGAGACAGCCTCCACTGGGTTATGTGTATTAATATACATCATACCATGCCTATAGAAGACTGCCCCTTATTTATTTGTTTATTAATTATCTATCTATCTATATTTATTTATCTATTTATTTGTTGTCTTTTCTTCTTTTTTAATTTTCATATTTGGGGGTACATGTGCATGTTTATTTAATGGATATCTGCCAGTCATGAAGATTGAGTTTCTAATGTAACCATCACCCAAAGACTACCCCTCTTAGTCTTCAATGGTTACAGAATATTTTTAGCTTTCAAATATCTCCAACACAAATGCATATATTACTAAAGGATACTTAAATATGCTAGCTGATTCTTAGTAGTAAGCAAGTATCCCAGTTACAAGAAACATCTTTGTGAAGATATTATAGATATTGAGACAGCCAAGAAGTCAAGTAGGTAAAACCTCTGAAAAGCATTGGGATTTATTTGGTGAGAGCCTGACTGGTCTTCAGAAGAGGGTGCATCTTTGCTGTAATTATTAATTAAACTCTCCAAACCCTCTTCTTGGCAAGAATTTAAAAATTTGTGAGTAATGGAAAAGAGTAACTACAACTAATTAAAAATGGAAAAGAAAAACTACAACTAATAATTCTGTGCCTGGCACCGTGCTGGGCAACATACATATGTGGTCTCAAATGTTACTGTAATTTTCTGAGTTAATTAAACTAGCTCCATTTTTGTCCACAAAGAATCTGAAGCTCTGAAAAGATTATATGATGTGCTTGAAATCCCACAGCTCATAGAAAAATTTGCTTACTCTCATTACTTCAAAACCAATCTCTTTTTCTTTCTCCCTCACTCTCAATCTCATCAGATGATCAGTAACATTGTGAAAAGAGATTAACATAAAACTGAGGACCATCTGAAAAACAATCCCTCATTTTTCACAGTTAATTTTCTCTGTAAGTACTTCTTATCTTGCCTTATCTGAGTCCCTTCATATTTCTAAAGCTTATGAATACTAGTAAAATAATTTACTTATCCTCTCAGAAGGTGTCATAATTGAATAGTTCAAACCTACAAACATATGGTCCACAAAAGCACTTGGAAAGGAAGAGAAAGATGTCCAGGTAGTATCCGGTGAGAAAGAATAGATTCATGAAGATTTGTTAGCGAAACTTATTGGGAGGACCACTAAGACGAGTGTTTGAAAGTTTTTTCATTTTTTAATGGCTTATCCTGTTTCTTTTCATAATTCTTTTTTCCTGTGGAAAGTCAAAACATTCAATGGAAAAATATTTTATGCATTGGCTGGCAAATCTTGTATAAAACTGAGTATCAGTACGGTTAGAAAAAAATATGCTAAAGAAAATAGGTAATTCTTAGTCAGTGAAATATATGCGTCTGCACAATTTTCCACAAAATTATTCCTATCAGGTTAGTTGCTTTTTTCAGGAACTGCCATTATATTTAAAAGATGAATTTATTTGAAGAAAAGATTTTAAATCTGATAAAAATACATAAGAACTTTTATTTAAGCTAAAAACAGATTAGAATGATAAAATTTTTCCTTTTTTTTACAATGTCATAGGCATACTCAATATATTAATATGGTGTTACTCTAATAAACAATGAAACTATTCCACTGATAAAGGTGTAACAATAAAGGAAGTATATAGTATTATGGAAATAGCAAGAATATTGGACAAAATATATGAAAGAAATATTTTTAGATATTGGACGACATATAACACTAGACTCTAACTTTTGAGATAAAGGAAACTAATGATGGGAGACACAGTTACCCAAGATTTCTGCCTGCAGGCAAATTTTGGACAGTGCTTCAAGAATGAAGACTCCCAACAGAGGCTCACCTTCTCATTGAGCTCAAGATTCCAAAGTAGGACACAAGTGAGGTTGTGAAAATTTAAAAGTAAACGGAAAAATATCAAAGAAAACGGAGCTACGTAGAGAAAGTTTCCATTTGTTTACGTATGCTTCTCATGAGTCATGGGCTGAATTTTGACCTGCTCATACGTAGAGTAAATCTCCACAAGGCTGGGCAAAGAAAAGATGACATGGAGTGGAGAGGATATGCTAGAGACAGACAGATAAGGAGACAGTGTTGAAATCCAGTTATTTTGTAGATCCCAGAACAGTGATACAGTAGAAGAGTACACTAGCCCTAGAGAAAGCTACCTTAGATATTTTCTAACATACTTCAGATGCAAAACTCAAAAGATTAATTTGATTTGCAAGTCACTTCAAAACAAATCTCAAGATGTTTTAAAGAAAGACACTACCATCCACATATATAATAGTGCTACATTCAAAATCTCAAGAAAACAAAAAAAAAAGAGGGTGCGGGCAAAAAGTTACTACCTAAAGGAAAATTGATTAATTAATGTATTAATGTATGCAAAAGCTTATTAATTAATCAAATGCAGAAATAAAATAAATGACAGTATTAGTAAGCAATACCTTTAAAATAACTACTATAAATTAGTCCAAGGATTTTTTTAAAAATGATCATAAGGAGGGAAAAATTAAAGAGAAAAATAAATGGCACATATATGATTGAAAATGTAATAATTGAGATGTAAAATACACCAAACTAAAAGCAAAAATAGGCACTGCAGAAGAAAGAATACGTGAACTTGAAAATGTAACAATGAAAGTTAGTCAAACTGAAGAGGAAAAAAATGATGGAAATATCAGAAAAAGAATACAATTTCAGTGACCAGTAGAGCAATATCCAGATATCTAAAATGCAGTTAATTGGCCTACAGAATAAAGACAAAATAAAGAAAGGGGCAAAAAAAAAATGGTCTTAAAAATAATGGCCAACAGTTTTACAAATTTCATGAAAATGTTAAACATAGAGCTGTAAGAAGCACAAAAAACTCCAAGCAAAATAAAAACAATGAAAAACACAAGAGCTATTGCCTTGCCAAGCTATGGTGTGGTTGTGTGCCCTGTGAGCTATGGTCAGGCCATGCTTCCTGGCTTGGTCCCCCTCCCTTACTTTGAGGAGGTGAATCTTCTCTTTCTCATTCTTTCTCTTTCCAATTTGCTTTCTAAATAAACTATATTTTCCAATCTAATAAAAAAGAAAAACATAAGAGTACATCACAATTTGAATTGTTAATAAACAGTGATAAAGATTTAAATATTAGCCGGGCTCGGTGGCTCAGCCTGTAATCCCGTGCCTTTGGGAGGCTGAAGTGAGTGGAGCGTGAGCCCATGGATTCGAGACCCACCTGGGCAGCGAGACCTCACATCTACAATAAATTAAAAAAAAAAAAAATCAACCAGGCATGGTATCACATGCCTGTAATTCTGGCTACTTGGAAGGCTGAGGCGGAAGGATCACTGGAGCCCAGCAGGTTGAGGCTGCGGTGGCCAGGAGTGGCCACTGCACTCCAGTCTGGGCGATAGAGTGAGACTCCAACTCAAAATAAAAAACAAAAACAAGATTTAAATATTTAAAATATATAATACTTACAATATTTAATATATATATTGTATACTGGATACAAAACTGTATTTATATGAATATAAAAGTATGAGAATGACTTTGTACTCATCAGCAGAAAAAAAGGAAATGTAAAAATTAATTTTAAAGTGTTGACAAAAGAACTATCAATTTACAATTCTTTAGCAAATGATATCTTTCAAAAATTAAAGAGAAAATTTTTTTCAGGAAAATCAAAGTTAAGAAAATTAGTCACCAGAAACCTACAATTTAGGAAATGTTAAAGAAAGTTTTTCAAGTTAAAAAAAAATGCTTAAGAAAGACATAAATCTACATAAAATAATGAGAAGATATAAACCAGAAAATGTAGGCATAAGTATGAATATACTTTCATGTAAAAACATAAAAACATCTTTCTCAGGTTTTAATTAAAAATAAATAATTGACTGATAAAAGCAAAACTTAATTATATATTTTTGAGCTTATCACATACATAAAATTAAAGATTTGAAAAAAATACACAAAGTTTGAGAGGGGAGTAAAGATATTTATTGTTCAAAGTTCCTTGACTTTTACATGAAGTGGTGTAATATAATTAGAAGGAAGAATAAGCAAAGCAAACATTTGAAAATCCTAAATCAATGACTAAAAATAACTCCAAAAAAACAAAGAACTTCATCTACTAACCAATAGTTTATCTACTAACCAATTGATACTGTAAAGTGGTCAATAATAGAACTCATTGAAATTCTGCATGTACACAACTGATAATAGAAATAAAAAAAAAAAAAAAGAAATACAGCCTGAGTGAAACAAAACCTCATGGAACTGAAAGGATAAATTAAAAATTCATAATTACAGTCAAAGATTCAATAACCCTGTATTAGTAATTTATAGAATAAAAAGAAAATTATTAATGGTACAAATATAAACCACTATTGATATCTATAAAGCACTATCAACTAGCTTGATTTAATTGCAGAACACTAAACCCCGAAATAAGAGATTACATATTTTTGAGATATGAATGGAAAATTCACTAAAACAGATTTTATAGTAGGTTATAGTAGGTTAGAACATTTTTTTCTAGAATATAAAACTTGAAATCATAAAGGAGGTCTTCTCAGATTACAAGAGCTATATTAAAAATCAGTAACAAAAAGAAGTGAAAAATGTCTACAAGCCCTTGGTAATTAAGTATACACCTCTAAACAACTAACAGAACAAAAAGAAGTTTTTAAAAGGGAATATATTTTGCATTAAATTATATTAAAAATAATACATAACAATATTTTGAGGATGCAGCTAACTCAGAGCTTAAAGAAAAGTTTATAATTATAAATGGCTACACTAGAAGAGAAGGGCCTCAAATATGTGGTATGACTTTCTACATTAAGAATAAGAAGAACAGAGTCAGGCTCGGTGGATCAGCCTGTAATCCCACGCTTTGGAAGGCTGAGGTGAGTGGATTGCCTGAGTCCGCAGGTTCGAGAACTGCCTGGGCAACTTGTCCAGACCTCATCTCTACAATAAATCAAAAAATTAGCCAGCTGTGATAGTGCGCGCCTGTAGTTCCAGTTACTTGGAAGGCTGAGGTGGAAGGATTGCCACAACCCAGCAGGTTGAGGCTGCGGTGGCTGGGAGCGGCCACTGCATTCCAGTCTGGGTGACAGAGTGAGACTCCAACCCCCCCAAAAAAGAATAAGAAGAACATATTTATTACTAATGAAGTAGAAGAAAGAAAATAATAATGATCATCATAGAAACAAATGGAATAGTAAATGGATAACAAATGGAAAAATACATAAAATCAATAACTGGCTCTTTGAAATATTAATAAAATTGTAAACCCCTGGGTATATTATCAAATAAGCAAGAGAGTAGACACAAGTTATCAAAAGCAGAAGTGATAGAGAATTTTTTACTATATATTCTACAAACATTAGAAAGACATTAAAAGAAAATTACAAACATTATGCCAAATTTCTTGAAAAATTTATATTACCAAAACAAACAAGACATATAAAACTGGAATGTTTCTATATATTTTAAATAAATTGAATACTACGTCATTAAAACATGCTCATAAAGAATACTTCAGGCCCAAATATTTTCACTAGTGAGATTTAAGGGAAAAATTATACCAAAGCAACACACTCTATTTCCGAAAACAGAGGTATGACTACTTTGCAACTTGCCTTATAATATCACTATTGCACTGATATAATAGTAAAAGACATTACAAGCAAATAAAACTTCAGAGCCTATCTTTCATAAACATACTTACATAAATCTAACAAAATATTAACAGATTAAACCCAATAATATATAGTGATTATAATACATTATGGTCAAGTATAATACATTATTGCATTTCTTAGGAATGCAAAGTTGATTTAGCAGTATATTAATATCTCCACTGGGTTAAATATCATTTGATAAAAATCCCATACTGAGTGAGCACCAATTATTGGTTGTCAATTCTAATTCAACATCAAGCTTACCCAGCATCAAGCTGAATAATTTCAAGGATATGAGAAATGTATCATATTCCTACGACAAGTGTCTCTGCCTGTGTGCAGGCAAAGCAGGAACAATTGTGACACACTGAGGGTAGCTTCCCTTATCTGTCATGTGATGTCAAAACCTAGTTGATGAAGTCTTTAATAAGGTATGCAGGTTGTTTCTTCACGTGTTAGAGAGAATTTTCCTCTTGAAATAATTTGTTTCTATACATTTCTACTTTGTACCATAGAATTCTGTGTAGGTTACATAATATTCCTCAGGAAGAGATGCCTAATAATAATGCCATTGATTCTGGATGTGTTTACCACAAGCAATTCTAAGCAAGGGTCATTGTGTGATGAGCATTCTATAGATTAAAAACTGTCCTCCAAGCTAATGTCATTAATCAATGTATCTGAAGGTCCAGTCATCAAAGGAACAATATTATAGGGTTGGGTCTCCTGGCTTCTATTATTTCTCCAGGTTGGTCTTACAAGGAATCAGGGAAAAAGTAGATCACAGGATAGCTGATTTTACCTTTGCTCTCTCTGAATAACTATCCATGGTAAAAACACTCCACAAACCATGAATAGAAGAAAATGGCATCAGCTTGTCAGGGGATATGCAGAAAAATATCTTCAGATAACATCATACTTAATGAAGAAAGGTTGAATCCTGTACTCTTCAGCTCAAGAAAAAGGAAAATTGGCCTTTCTCATCACTCTTGCTTATTGTATTGGAGCTCTTCACCAGGGAAATTAGTCAAGTGAATGAAATAAAAACCATGTTGACTGGAAAGGAGAAATAAACCTTCCTGTTTCACAGTAACTATGAGAATTTAAAAAAAAGAAAGCCTTAGGTAATCTTGACAAAGGAACCCCTATAACTAATAAATTCATCAAAGTCTCAGAATATTAATATCAACATAAAAGAGCAATTGTTTTTGATGTACTAGAAATAATCAAAGGAAAATTGAAATGAAAACATAATACTTGTAATGATATCAGAAAAATGAAATATTTGATCCTAAATTTAAAACATATATACAAAATCTATACAAGAAAATTAGAAAATATTGTTGAACAAAATTTTTAAAAACCTAAAAATTATTTGGGGATTTTTTCTTGCACATAAAAATAATTACATCATAATGAGTCTTAAACCTAAATGTAAAGGTGAAAATCTATAAAACTTCTAGAAAAAAAAAGACCATATTTTCCTTTTTGCTTAGAGTAGGTAAATATTTCTTAGGTAGAATACAAAAATTTGTATCAAGAAAGAAAAAATTGATAAACTGGGCTTGAAATTCTGAATATTCCAAAGACATCATTAAAAAAATGCAAGTCACAGAATGGGAGAAAATATTCACAATACATTATTTAACAAAAGAGAGCTAGAGCATATGTAGAACTCTGACAACACAAGAATAAAAAGAAAAGCAACTCAATTAAAAATGGGCAAAAGATAGTCATTGCTTTGCTAAACTCCGGTCAGACCACATGGCTCTTTGAACTATGGCTGCCATGTTTCTTAACTTTGGTCCTCTCCCCTGCCTTTGGGAGATGAATTTTCTCCCTTTCTCTCTCTCTCCAATTTACTTTCTAAATAACCGATATTTTCCAATTAAAAAAAAAAGGTAAAAGACGATATAAGAATGGTCAATAGGCACATAAGACCCTCAACTCAGTTAGTTAACAGGGAAAAGCTATTGCAACACTGAGCTTCCACTCCGTACATCCCCAATCCAATGACTAAATTTAAAATCCTGACAAAAACAAGTGTCAGTAAATAACTCTCATGCATTGCTGGTGAAAATATAAAATTATATAACTACTTTGGAAAACATTATGACTTTTTTGGTAAAATAATATGTCTACTTTCCATAGACACTGGCATTCCACTCTTAAATATTTACTCAGAAAAATTAAAAATGCACATACTAACAAAGACTTGTACATGAATGTTGCTAAAAACTTTATTTATAATAGCAAAAGTGAAAATAACCCAACTCTTCCATCACTAGGTGAAAGGATAAATGAATGGTGCTATCTCTACAAAATGTGATAATGTATTAAGAAACACACTACTGATACAGGCAATAACACAACATATATGCATATTAAAGGCAGTATTCTATACAAAAGTAGTCAGATACAAAAGAGTACCGAAATTATTTCATTTACAGAAAATTATCAACAGCACATGATAATTTACAGTGACAGAAAGCATTTATCCTGGATCTTGAATGATTAGAACTTCAGTGGAATAGGAGACTGGGGAGGGTAGAGAAATTAACAAAACATAATTACAGACTCTGGATTTACTTGTCTGATAACATCTGTTGTGACTTTGGCTTTGTGTCAAAGTATAGTTCATAAAAATAAAGCTTAAAAATAATTTTGAATAAGTTTATAGGAGATCTTGAATTCAACAATGACACTTGAGTATTTATTCTTGAAGTGATTGGCATTATTAGTTTTAGAAAAAAGAAAGACATTTCATAGAATGTCTTTGCAACAAAAGACACTAAAATTTTCAAACCAATTTTTGTCATTAACAAGCACATTAATGTGCTATAGCACTAGAACTATGACCAATCTGTTTCCATCTTAATGTTTTCCTTATTTAATCAATGATTGATATGTTCATTAGTGTTAGTTAGACACAAATGACTTTTAAACTTTTCAGGATATATTACTTTTATTTTCCAAGCTAAAATGTGCACTTTGAAATATGTTCAGTATATGAAAAATATTTAAATGTTCATTGATTTCCATAGTGTCTACCATGTAATAGCAGATGACTTAAACCTTAGGAGGATTATGTTGAAAGATTCTCTAGACTAAGAATGTTCATTATCAAAAAGATAAAATAAACTGATCAGGCAACATAATCTATTTTCAGAAGTCTAGCAATGAAAACTCAGTTCTTTCCACAACTTTCTAACAAGGATTATAAATATGATTCACTTTGCTCCTTAAATCAATGTGAAAACTCTCTGTCATCATGACTATTCTCCCTTTATTTAATTTGGATGTGACTTTGTTATAAATAGTAAAGGTAAAATACACAAAAAGAATTGTTTGACAGTTATTTTAACTCTGTATTTATGGGATAAGTATTATCACATGCATATATAAATATATATTTAGAAACATCCCTGTCAACACAACCTAAATGCATATTATAGAATCTCATTTGTACTCTGTCAACATAGAAACATAACTTATTAAGAGGTTTACAATCTTACTGACCTTTCTTTGAAACAAATATAAAGCAAACATTATATTATTAAACTCATTAATTCCAAAAATCATCCTATCTGTATGGACTGCTGCCCTGCAATTCTCTAGCTATTACCACGAGGAAGCACATTTACATAACAAGGTGACACTTGGGGACCCATTACATAATGTTACCAATACTAGTGCAACCAAACTTAGCAGCCATTATCTCAGGGGGGTTACATTTTTTTCATTCCAAGTAATTTCCCCCTACCGTGTGATAGAAAATTCTGTATTTCAACGAACCTGCTATTCTTGCCAAATTAACCTGCTATTCTTGCCTTTCTTTATCAAATGAATCTTACTCTGTGGTTAAATTATGGTAAGCCTAATCTTTAACTAGCAGAAAAAAATAAACCCTTAGAGGATAATTCATGCTTGAAAGTCTTATTAGCTTCATTGCAATTTCTGAAAAGTTTTACTGACCCATTTAGACATAGCACAGAAGTGAGTGCCCAATGAGGGTGGTCAAGAACTCTCTTTGTGATAGGAAGAGCCTCTTATTCTCCTCTGACATTCTGTCTTCACAGAGCTCACAGAAATGCTGCCGCCTCCAAATTGTGCCTCATATTTGAACCATCTTTCCTGGATCGAGGCTCACCATCTAGGACAAGTCATCCATATTCTTGTATTGCCTTTAGTTTCTTCTTTCTTCACTCTATTTTCCTCTCTGTGGTAGTCATCTACTCCAAACATCATTTTCATTTCTTACTTTGCTGTTGAGGTAACTAATATCAAGTACCAAACCACCAATAATGTTAGAGCTGGTCAACATATACAACCCCAAACCCTAGACTTACTATATCAGCTTCTAGAAACTCCTCCAATTCATCTTCTCTGGGCCAGTATGCTTCCTCAAACCATTTAAATCTATTTTTAGTTCCACAGTAAGATTCAGCATTAAGTTTACATTACTAAGTTATACTTGAAACTTTAAGAATGTATTAGTGTATTATATTATACAGTTCAAATTTCTACTAAATTATCAGTAATTTGATGTCAAAAAGTATAACTGGGGAAATGATATGATCTTTTATTTTTGAACCTAAGTTTTACTGACTAGCAAATACACTGACTTGGTTTTAAGTAAGTCAGTCAGTCACACAAATGGACTTAAGTGTTCAGGTATGCAAAAGTGATGACTTGCAGTAGATGCTCCATTGTATCTGGTAATTTAAGAAATAGTTGACATGTAAGTACACTCTGGTAAAGTTACACCATACACATTTCTACTAAATTATTAGGTATCAGTTTAAGGTAGTATCTTTAATCCCCAAAATATGAAATGTAGAATAATAATATATATGGCTGCTTGTTCATGAATAATTTTTTGTTGTTCTCCATGCCAAATATAGTAGGACAAATATTATAATATATACCAGAAGATTGGATTTCAGTTCTGGATCTGCCAACTTTTTTTTTTTTTTTTAGCTATATCAAACAAAGCTCATTGTAGGAATTAGAAACACACTGGATATTCCTAGTGAAAAGAGTTTTAGAACGTATTTGGAAAAACTTGAGTAATTGAAATTAGGAACCACTCGAATAATTTATTAAAGGCTGCACAATAATATATGTTAATCAGGAACCACTGCTGGAGGTCAGGGAGCCACTGAGGTCCCCATGGACCCTTGACAAGTGTGAGCTGGTGACATTTTTTCCAGAAAGTTTCCAAATATCAACAAATGTCTACGGTTTCTTATATGCCTCTTTGGAAAATGTTTATTATTTTATTTTGACATAAGTCAATACCTTGTGACCTTGCTCTAAATTATAACATGAATCACCACTATCATGTTTTGTTTTCTATAAAAGTTGAAAAGGATAAACAAAGAAAAAAAACTGTGTATAACTGTGTGCATGTGTGTATGTGTGTGTGATAGAGCAAAGAAAAGCATATGAGTAGGGTGGCAGAGACAGTGTTCATTCAATGTCTCTTAAATCTCCATGTTTGGGAGCTCCTTTGAAGTTAGATGGAGTCATATAATTATTTCTGGACAATAGACTGTGTGAACTACAATGGTGAGTCTCATTCCTACATGAATAACAAAATAACTGGTGTGAGTTTTCCAATTTTTTTTTTCTTTTCCTGTGGCAACTCTGGAAACCCCAGCTACAAACTGAAAGAAGCCTATAAGGAACCTGTCCTGATAAAATATCTGTGTTGTGCTGTATTTGGCTCCAGGCAAGAAGTATATCAAACCACTGAGATTTCCAGATTAAAGGAGTATCCAAACAGAATCTGGTCTATCTTGTCTAGTTAGATATTAGAGCCCTCACATTTGCTACCAATTAGGAGACATAACTTTCTTCCTTTACTACCTACTTTGATGTGTCCTTCGTCCTTGACCAATATTTCAGGTGAGTAGAATTCTTTGTCTAGAGAGATAGTATAAAGTTTCATTGCTGAGAGGTCTAAATTTGTATTGGGTTGCTATACTCTTTTATTAACATTTACTAGGTATAAAGTACCAAAGAAGTAAAAAAATTACACCAGATAACTTCTGATTCTATATATAGTCTTTCTTTTCTAATTTGTATAGTATTAAACTACTTCTTCTTGGTAGCCAGGATCAATCATTCCAGCCAAATCAGTAATCTCCTTTTAACCTCAAAAATATCAGATAGGCCAGGTACAGTGACTCACACCTATAATCTCAGCACTTTGAGAGATCAAGGCAGAAGGATTGCTTGAGTCCAGAAGCAGTTCAAGTCTAGCCTAGGCAACATAGTGAGACCTCCTTTCTACTAAAATAAGAAAGGAAGGAAGGAAGGAAGGAAGGAAGGAAGGAAGGAAGGAAGGAAGGAAGGAAGGAAGGAAGAAGGAAGGAAGGAAAAAAGGAAGGAAGGAATAAATTAACTGTGGTGGCATGAGCCTTGTAGTCCCAGCTACTTATGAGCCTGAAGTGAGAGGATTCCTTAAGCTCAAAAGTGTGAGGTTGCAGTGAATCATGTTCAAGCTGCTATACTCCAGCCTGGAAGACAGAGACTCTGATTCAGTCAATTAATGATAGATAGAGATAGATGGATGATAGATATAGATAGATAGAGATAGATAGATAAATCGCTGGGGGTGGGGGTGGGGATATCAGCTGACTGTCCTAACTTCTAGTTTAATGCGTTAGCTTTTGTGTCTTCTGGGAGAAGTGCACTTTTGAGATATAAGATCTCTAAACTAGCAAAGCATAAAATCATAGAAGAAGCAAAGTTCACAAAAGAGTTATTAGGTTTATAAGGACAAATGTGACTTGTATTTCAGTATCTTGAATCTTTATAATTTACACAAGGAAGGATAAGTGTAGCATATTGGTCAACAGTTTAGAGTATGTTACAGACTACAGGTATCATTGTAGACTTGAAAGGAGCTGTTCCCAAACCAGTATCATAACTGAGTCTTCAATTGTTCACTGTTCTTTAAGGTCATTAACTTCTGAGTTATGAAGTTCATGGTAAAACCAGTGAATCTCATGTTTTTCTAACTATTACTTCATATCTTCTGTAATAAAATAGATTACTTAGTCAGTACAATACTGTGTGAGATAATGTGGTAGTGAGCAAGCCATTCAGGAAGTTCAAATGTGGTTATTCTGTTGAAAGTTCAGTCTCTGGAAGGAAGTTCCTCCTATCTTCCTTAGGGTTCTATAGAACCTATAATGCTACATTATTTCACAAGTACCAGCAGACTGTACAGAACTAATAGAAAACGAGGCTCATGACAGAATTCCTTTTTTTTAAAAAAAAAAGACCAAATTGTATCCCGTGGTGTTTATATACCACATTTCATTTATGTTTATACATTGATGGATAAATAGATTGATTCCATTATCTTGGCTATTGTGAATAATGATACAATGAACTTCCATAGTGCATACTTTTTTTTAACATACTGATTTCATTGTCTTTGAATATATACCCAGAAGCAGAATTGCTGGATCATATGATAGTTTTATTGTTTTAATATTTTGAGGAAACTCCATATTGTTTTCCATAATGGCTGTACTAATTTACACTTCCACCATAGTGTACAAGGGTTTCATTCTCTCCACATCCTTGTCAGTATTTATTATCTTCCATCTTTTATATGATAGTCATTCTAACAAGCATGAGTTATTTGCACCAGCACAGATGAGCCTTGAGGATATTATGTTAAATGAAATATACCAGGTGCAGAAAGACAAATACTGCATGATCTCACTTTGTGAAAACTAAAATTGTCATTTTCACAGAAGCCAAAATAGATGGTAAATACCAGACTGGGGACACTGAAGAGCTCGATTAGGAAGATGTTGATCAATGGCTATGAAATCTCAGGTAGGAGGAATAAGTTCAAGCTATTTATTGTACGACATATTAACCAGAGTTAATAACAATGTATAGTATACTTGAAAATTGCTAAGAGATTAGATTTTAAGTGTTTCCACCACAAAAATAAAAGTATGTGAGCTAATGCATGTTAGCTCTATTTAGCCATTCCACAAAGTATACATGTGTCAGAACATCATTTTGCAGGACCATCAACCATGAACGGGTGGGCTTCATTCCTGGAATGAAGGACAGGTTCAATATTCACAAGACCATAAACATAACTCAGCACACTAATAGATGTAAAACCAAGAACCAAATTATTATATCATTAGATGCAGAAAAAAATCCAGTATCTATTCTTGATAAAAACCCCTGAGCACCTAGGCATAGAAGGAAAATTCCTCAAAACAGTACGGCCCATCTATGATAAACCCAAAGCCAACATTTTGCTCAATGTGCAGAAATTGGAAGCATTGTCCCTAAGAATGGCAAAAAGATAAGGATGCCTACTTTCACCCCTCCTGTTCAACAGGAGTTGAAAGTCTAGCCAAAGCAATAAGACAAGAGAAATAAATTAGGGATATCCAAATATGGAAAGAAGAAGTTAAGTTATCCCTCCTTCTTTGTGGATGATATGATTTTATATCTTGAAAATCCTAGGGAGTCTATCAAAAGCTTTCTTGCACTGATAATTGACTTTGGTAAAGTCTCAAGGTACAAAATCAATGTGCAAAAGGCAATGATATTTCTCCACACCAGCTACAAGCTGGTGTCATTTTATTTAGACAGAGAACTAAATAAAAAGCACAATACAATTCACAATAACCACAAAAAAAGAGAGAGAAAGAAATACTTTGGCATCCCCCTAACCAGAGAAGTGAAAGTTTGAATGCAAAACATTGCTCAGAGAAACCAAAGAAGACACAAACAAATGAAAAATATCCCATGCTCATGAATAGGAAGAATCAGTATTGCCAAGATGTCCATTCTACCCAAGGCAATCTATAGATTCAACGCAGTACCCATCATATTACCAATATTTTTCTCAGACCTGGAAATGACAGTACAGAAATTCATATGGAAACAAAAAGAGCAAAAATAGCCAAAATAATCCTCTGCAAAAGAAACAAAGTGGGAGGCATCACACTGTCAGATTTCAAGCTTTACTACAAGACTACAGTAACTAAAACAACCTAGTATTGATATAAGAATAGGCATATTGTTCAATGGAACGGGACAAAGATTCTGGAAGCAAAAATTTAGTCTCTTAACCAACTCATCTTCCACAAAGCCACTAATAACAATCACTAGAGAAAGGGAACCATATTTAGCAAATGATGCTCAGAAACTGGCTGACCACATGCAGAAGAATGAAACTGAACTCCTGCCTATCACCATATACAAAAATCAACACTAAATGTGTCAAAGACCTAAATGTAAAACCTCAAACTTCAAAAATCCTAGAAGAAAATGTAGGAAACAC
Organism: Carlito syrichta; assembly: GCF_000164805.1. Taxonomy (NCBI): domain Eukaryota; kingdom Metazoa; phylum Chordata; class Mammalia; order Primates; family Tarsiidae; genus Carlito; species Carlito syrichta. The sequence goes on along the minus strand of NW_007242713.1, from coordinate 24,107 downwards.
TTTTAGGCATATTGGAGTAGAAAACAAATTCTTTATTAAATCCCCAAAAGTGAATGTCATAAAAGCTAAGATAGACAAATGGGACCTCATCAAACTGAAAAACTTTTGCACAGCAGTGGAAACCATCAAGAGAATACGGAGACAATCCACAGGAAGTGAAAAATTTTTTTGCTAATTATGTATCTGACAAAGATCTAACATCTAGGATCTATAAGGAACTCAAATAATCTCAAAGAAAAAAAACTCGTAAAAAATTAAAAATTAGGCAAGGGACATGAACAGACATGTCTCAAAATAAGATATATAAACAACTAACAGACACATGAAAAAATGCTCAGCCTCACTAATCATCAGAGAAACGTGAATCAAAACTACAATGATGATACCTAGCTCCAGTAAAAATGGCCATCGTTAATAAATCAGAGAACAACAGATGCTGGCGCAGATGCAGAGAAAAGGGAATGCTTCTATACAGTTCATGGGAGTGCAAAATTGACCTTCTATATGATCCAGCAATCCCTCTCCTGGGAATATACCCAGAGGAACATAAATCGTTCTACAAGACACCTGCACATTCATGTTTATAGCTGCACTATTCACAATAGCAAAAACTTGGAACCAACCCTACTGTTCATTGAAAGTGGACTGGGGTTGGAGATAGTGGCTCAAGCCTATAATCCCAGTACTTTGGGAGGCTGAGGCAAAAGGATTGCCTAAACTCAGGAGTCTGAGACCAGCCTGGACAATTTGGTGAGACCTCGACTCAATAAAATAAAATAAAAAAATAAGCCGGGCATGGTAGCACATTCCTGCAGTTAGAGCTAAAGTGGAAGGATCACTTGAGCCCAGCAAGTCAAGGCTGCGATGGCTGTGAGCATGCCACTGCACTCCAGCCTGAGTGACAGATTGAGACTCCAACTCAGGAGTTTTTTCAGGAAAGAAAAAAGACAAGAAAAAAAAGTAGACTGGATAAAGACATTTTGGTACATATACATGATGGACTATTTTGCAGCCATAAAGAAGAACAAAATCATGGACTACGCAGTCAATTGGTTGGAGTTGGAGATCATCATATTTAGTGATTTATCACAGAAACAAATGACTGAATACTGCATGTTCTCACTCATAAGTGGAACATGAACATTAGTCACATTAGCACAAGGGAGGGGATGGCAGTCGTTTGGGCACTGCCAGGGGAAGGAGGAAGGGAAAGAATGGTCATGTAACAACACAAAGGGTACCTTGTCCCAAAACAAAGAGAATAAGGGCCAGTTGGAGATCTAAACTTCACCTGCTTTCAGCCTACTTGTTTAGTTAATACTTACTTGTGTCCCACATCACAATAATAAAATAAGATAAAAAGTATACTTTTAGCTCAAAAACCACCATACTGCACACCACAGATATATACAATCTCTATTTAACAATTAAACATGATTTTAAAGTTTTTTTTATGATGAAAACCAAGCTATTTTTTTTCAATAAACTAGCCATAAAAATATTTCTATGAGGACTAGTATAGATTGAGGGAGAGGTCCCAACACAGCAGAAGTCAATACAATAAGTCGACAAATTGATGAGAAACCAGAATGACTCAAGTCTCATCTACTCTAGGCCTAAATGTTCAAATGGTTATAGCCAAACCAGAATTAAATTGCAGTGACCCCTTTTAGCCCTCCCTCCTTCATGATACCACACGGCTTCTGTAAGACACAACTGAGTGCTTCACTCATTCTCTGTGACTTCTAGATAACATCATCCTTATTGGAATTAGGGAGGCTATTCCAATAGCAATGTTGTGAGCTTTTCTCCCAATCTACAGAGGATCCATAGTAAAGAGCTTCTAAAGGCATTGATTTTCCACTCGCTGATGTACTTCTTATCACTTTTGTGAAAGAAAATCTATCTGTATTTCAGGGATACATGAGTGAATCTTACCTATTTCCTGAATGCTTTCTCTTAGTTACTCCACAATAAAACAAGGATTTTTGTCATCTCAACCACAAAACATGTATGCCACCCTAGAGGTTAGATCTCCAAAAACAGCCAAGAACAAAGTGAGAACATGCCCAGATGCTTATATTTGCATATTGAAACTATAATCTCTGATAAAAAGCGTTTTTGCTCATCAACCAGCCTAAAAAATTCCTGTGTGTGCATATATCCATATTTCATGAATTGGAGGTTCTGTTGCTTACTCACACCTCCATTGTCGTTGCACTTCCACAAGGTTCTCAGATTTCAAATATTACTTCAAAATGGTCTTGTGCTCCTTGATCAACAACTATGATGCCACCATTTTCTTTGACTCTCCTGCCTGTTGCATGGTGACACTAGCATTCATTTGATTAATACCATCTTTTGAGTGAATGTTATACTACACATTGCTACCATAATTCAATTCAACTTTGAAAAGTAACACATAGCTAACATCTCTTAAAATGTGTAAACATTTTTTGTCACCCTTGTATATCTATGTCTATGTCATCTATATCTATATCTATAGCTATAGCTATATCTGTATCATCTCGCTGTGTGTATATATATACAGAGAGAGAGAGAGAGAGAGAGAGAGATTTGATGTAGATTTCTTCCTTTCTGAGTCAGAATTTGAGTATGTGTTTTAGGGTCATACTGAGACATGGCTGTTTTTAGAAATCTGGAGGAAGAAGAAGATATTGCAAAAGAATTTTCATTCTTTTCATAATAACTAACCCAGGTGAGGTCATTATATGATCCACAGCAATGTAAGAAAGGCTTCATTAGAGAAAGAAAACTGACTTCCACTAGCAAGTAGTAATCAATGGAGCTGGGTTTTATGGATATTCTGATTTATCTAAATCTATTGAATCAGGTCGATTCAATTTTCAGTTTCCCACTTGTTTTTATTTAATGCCCTAAGTTGTATACACATGACATAATGATTGTGTAAAATCAACCTCTTGTCAAGCAGCACCCCATTCACTCACTTGTGAATTGATGCTGGACAAGACGATCTCTATACTGCCATAAACACTCTATGATATATGCAGAAAATAAAGCATAAAGACTGAAAAATGAGATTTAAACAAAATCTACTCAACGTTCTTTGTTTGGGTAAGATAATTTCATTCATTTACTTGACACTCATTGCATATAATAAACTGCAAGAGTATATGACATGCTATTTCATCGATTATTTTTATTTTATAGACTCTTGTTTAGAGGACTGTTGAATTACATCCATTGTATCTAAGAACTCAAGGGAAACTGTAAAGAACAGTAAAACAACTTTAGAAAAAGTAATTCAATTTCAAGCAGATGAATAAAACATGAAAGTGTCATGCTAAATGCAAATCATCAAGTGCAGCTTATTTAGCCTTCAGTTAATCATATATATCAAGAGGGCTCAGAGAAAGTAAAGTAGGATGTAAAATTAATATTTGTTAGATGGCTTTGCTTTATATTTTTTCAAATTCTCTTGTGTCAAAGTGCCATGTTAAAGAAATGCATTTTTCATTATTTTTTTGAAATCACTATACAAGTGTTTGCCTTTTATTGAAATATGAATTGATTTAATATGATTCTGGAGCTTAAATAAAAATGACTTTAGATTATTGGAATATAATTTTACAATGATGAAAAATAATTAAATATAAAATTTCTCACCACTACTTTGCTCTCCCCTCTCCTTCACTTTATACACTGGTAGGAGACATCTGTTCCATGTTACTGGAGTTCATTCTCTGTTGGATAAATATAATTTCTCTATAGAAGAAACTCTTGCTTATTTCACATGTAGTATTAAGAGCTCAATATTAAATCATGAGTTGCAAGCTTAGGATTGGAAAACAAATCAGAATGAAGAATTTTAAAGTATGATCACTATATTTGGAAGGACTAATTTAAGCAAAATCAAAGAATATGAATATTATTATTCAGTTAAAATACATAATCCACTCAGAAACAAGAAATAAACAATAAATCTTGCTTAATAAGTACCCCACATGCTATGCAATGCTCAAATAATTAATGTGTAAGACCCAAAATCACTTACAGAGATATTTTGAAGATTTAAAAGATATATTTAGCTTAGAATGCCATTGTAACTTAAAACTTCTCATTTTATATAATCAAAATATTCTAGATTAGCATAGGTTAGGGAATTAAAATTCTTTAAAATACCATTTTTTCTCTATAATGAGCTTACATGGTTAACAAATCAATATTTAATTTCATCATATAAAGATAATTTGACTTAGAAATTTTTTAATAATTGTGTTGAAAATAGCATTTTTTATTTTTATTTTCCTTAAGAGATTTTCTATCCAATAATGTCTGCTGGTATGATCATATAAATTAAATATTCTACAATTACATTTTGCTATTTTGTCATAATAATAAAAATAGAAAAGAAAAGTAAGGATAACACTGCAGTGTTGAAATGGCATTACTTTTTTTTAAGGAAATGCAGTGCTGTCAATATTTGGCTAAATATCAAAATATAAATATGTCATTATATTGCTTAAACAACTATTCATTAATTTCAGGTGATTATGATAAATATTTGTAATAAAAATTACAAAGAAAGTTAGAGCTGAAAAAGTCTAATGAAAAATGACTAACAGATACACTTTAGGAAGCTGTATGGAATTAATTGGCATGAGTTTTTTTATTTATAATGTAAATAGTATATAATTTTTAAAACATAAGACCAGTGTGCTAATAAAATACAACACGATATTTTCTAAGATGTGCCAACTTTACTCCATGAAGGAATGTGTATATATGGTATACTATTTCACCTGAGATATTTATTCATGCTGACTTTGTAAAGCTGAAGACTTTGCAAACAACCAAAGCATGTTGTTAAAAATAAAAGTCTACACATTTTAGAAGTAAATTTAAAAATGAATTCACAAGCCTCCCTTATGCCTAAGTAAACAAATTCTAGTGTCGCATACTTTTTTCTTGACTTCTTTTATTTCAACAAAATATGCGCAATGTGTAATGTCAAACAGGTCCACTTAAATATATTGCTATTATTTTTAACAAAAATATGTGGAATATATTAGGCAACAAATTTGTGTGAAACACTGAGCATTTTGGAATATACTATCTCATTTAACCATCTCATTTGTAATTAAATATCAGTATCTCCATTTTCCAGAAGAGGAAACATTGATTGGCGATATTAAAGACATTTCCCAAATTTACAAAGTAGTCATCCTGAAAGTCAAACTTTAGACTTTCTAACTTCAGATTCTATGTGTTTTGCATTACTCTATTATCTCCTTTGCCTAAGTGACTCCATTAATCTGACAATTTTGCCTGAGTAAATTTTTTAATGCGTTGAGTCTCTTTTGTGGTGCTATAGCAGAATACCTGAAATTTTGGTAGTACATAACGAACAGAAACATATTGACTCACAGTCTGGATCCTGGAAAGTTCAAGGTCAAGGTGCGGGTATCTGACAAGGTCTTTTAAAAAATTGTTTTATTTTATGTTTTTGCAGCATCATCACATTGCAGAAGGTAAGAGAGCAAAAGAGAGATATAGGGGCCATACTCACCCTTTTTTTTAAGTTGGATTCTCACTCTGTCGCCCAGACTGGAGTGCAGTGGCCGCTTCCAGCCACCGCAGCCTCAACCTGTTGGGCTCCAGCGATCCTTCTGCCTCAGCCTTCCGAGTAGCCAGAACTACAAGCGCACGCTACCACGCCCGGCTGATTTTTTTTTATTTATTGTAGAGATGAGGTCTCGCTGCCCAGGCAGGTCTCGAACCCTCGGGCTCAGGCAATCCACTCACCTCAGCCTCCCAAAGGCGCGGGATTATAGGCTGAGTCACCGAGCCCGGCTCATACTCACCCTTTTATAACTGTACCAATTCCACCCTTGAGGCCCTTATGCCCTAATAACCTCTGTAAAGTCCCACCTCTTAATACTGTCATATGGCAATTAGATTTGGAGGGGACAAACATTCCAACCATAGCATGTACTTATATTTTTAAATTTTTAATTGTCATAAACTACACCTAATTTTTCCCCAATCAAGTCCTAAGAATGGCAGTAACTAGAAAGTCTATCTATAGCCTCATGAGGGAGTTCAAGCCAGAACTGCATGGCCACACCACATAAAATTCCTGACCTATAAAAATTGTCAAGGAAAAATTATTTCTGTTGTTTGGAGTCACATAATTTTAGAGTGGTTTGTTACATAGCACTAGGTAACTTTAAAAAGTCATCATAATTTTTGTTTTTCTCTTTATTGTAATGTGAGATGGTAAAAGTACAGTTATCCTAATTTTAAAGATTTAGGGACTTACTAATTATGGGTATGATAAAATTCTTAAAAAGTAGCTGACCAAAGCAAAAATCATTCTAAGTCCAGCACTGTTTTCATGTTAAATAATTTCTGATGGTATTATAATTGCCAGTATCTATCCACCCCTCCATTAGTGTTACTCCAGCATTTCACATCAGTGCAAACAAGAACTACAGGTAATAAGAATAGCATGATAATCAGGTTTTATTGAAAGAACACAGTGACAATTCTTTGAGTTCACCTAGCACTGTCCTAATATTTCTCACTCCAGTAAGTCTTCAGCTTTCTGACCACAGGGCTGAATGGATGATCTAGACTGGGAGATTTTTCGGTAGCTATACATACTCTAAGACTAAGCCTCATTAGAAGCCTTCCAGAAAGCACAGCCAACTAAAAAAAGTGGCATAGATACACTTTCATCTTCAGTCATGAAGTCAGAAGGTGTAGAACCAGAGCATATATGGCTGTGCCTGCTGTCACAAATAACAGCATCTGCCTTCATAGAGAGTGACTGATATCCAATGAGCAGCAGACTAGAACATAAATCATTTAGATCCCAGGTTCAGAGTCTTCAGAAATTCCGTATGTACCTCCCTTCTGTGGTTTGGTAGTATGAACAAAAAAAATTACTCTTCATTACTATCACTTTAAATCAAGGTTATGGAATAAAATAAATAGCTTCTGTATGTGGAAATATTGCCAACAACCAGTCACGGTGAGAAATGCTTTCATAAATGTAATCTCATTCAACCCTGATGACAACTATGCAAAGTAAGTTTTACTGCTCTCTAGTAACAGCAATGTAAAATAAATATTATATTGGCAGGTGCATGAGACTGAAATGGATTAAAAAACTTTCCACACAGTTGGTACTTAGCTGAGCCAGGTTGTAAACATACTTGAAGATATCTCTGACTTTCATGTCCATGACTTCAACTTAATAATACAGTTTCTGTCTGAGTCTGAACAGAGACACACATATAAAATATTGGAAACATAAAAGATGGACTAAATACTTTTTAAAATTTCTACTAATTATTAGTAAACCCTCATTTCAGAAAATGCTGATTTAAAAACCCAAAATATAATCATAACTACCAGTTAGATTACATTAGATCAGGAAATGGCAGTGACTTTAGGGAATAAAGTAGCATGACAAGCAAGTAGTCATGGATAATATGGTGCCAATTTTCATTGTTCTTTCAATTAATGTTCCCTTCAAAGTTTGCTACTTCATTTTAGAAGAATTAAATAAAACTCAGTTACTAAAGTTTGTCAAATGGAACCAAGCTCTTTTGCGGTTGGAATCACCTTTTCCTTTGCTGTCTCCCAGTCCTTAGATTTCATTTTTTTTAATAATAGAAAATATAATTTATTTAAAAAGTAAATTAGAAAGGGAGAGACAAAGGTGATTCACTTCCCCAAGATAGAGGAGGGGACCAAAATTTAAGAAAACATGGCCTTGCCATAGCTCAAAGAGTACATGACCACACCATAGCTAGGTAAGGAAATGGTCATTTTTAATTTCCTTTTCATTTTTTCTCTTCACAAATCAGATATGCCAAAATACTATAATAATTTACTCATAACAGTATTTAAGAAAATTAACTGTTTAGCAAGTGCTGAAAACAATTTTCAAAGCTTTTCAAGCATTTTGCAAAATTTCTGCTCCCTTAATTTAAAAAATCATCTGTATGTTAAGGACAATTTAGTATTTCTGACTGCTTTGCATTTAAAACACTAAATAGCACTTTTTTAGAGACTGCTTGACATATAGAGGATTGTAGTTATTTTCATTTCAAGAGTTTTTAAGCATCGTTTGCAGACTTGAAGCAACAGGAAACAATACTATGCATTTTTTCAGAGATGCCAACCTGAACATTATGAATTAGTTATAAACTAGTCGGATCCAACTTTAAAGTTTTTATTTTTGTTTTGTTTTGTTTTGTTTTTTGAGTTGGAGTCTCACTCTGTCACCCAGACTGGAGTGCAGTGGCACGCTCCTGGCCACAGCAGCCTCGACCTGCTGGACTCGGACCATCCTTCAGCCTCAGCCTTCCAAGTAGTTGGAACTACAGGCACGCGCTGCCACACCAGCTAATTTTTTGATTTGTTGTAGAGATGAGGTCTCACCAAGTTACCCAGGGAGGGCTCGAACCCGAAGACTCAGGTAATACACTCACCTCAGCCTCCCAGAGCATGAGATTATAGGCTGAACCCCCAAGCCAGCTCAACTTTAAATCTAAATAGACCTATAAATAGTAAGAGAGAGCAAGATATCTAGCAAAATGGTTTTAGGACAATAAAAATTATTTTAATACCAAGGAGTTTCTAATATTTAAAACTTAACATTGGCAGGAAACTAGACATCTAGTCACAACATACTAGTCACAATCTTCATAAGCCAAGGTTACAACTGGGAGTAAGTTTAAAAGCTGCTTTTGAAGTCACTTATATAGCATAAAGTAATCCACAACTTCCCACCCAATCAACATGCACAATTGTCACTGCTCATCTGATAAAATATTCTTATTATACCAACCAGGCTACAAAAATAAGGAAGCTTACACAAATATTCTCCCATTCCTCATCCCCAGCCAATCATTCATCCTTTGAAACTTGAAGAAAAGTTTTCATTATTATTTTCTCGGACAAACAGAAGATATTCCATCTCAGGTGGAAGCACACATGAAGGTCTTTAAATCTCAAAAGAACACTTCCAGCAGGAAAGTAAGAGAATATACTATACTTTTTCTCTTGCAATTGTGATTCATTTGAAAGCCCAGCAGACATTAATCAATCCATGGGTGAATTCTGATATTGATCCTGACTCCAATCAATTGTGAATTTATTTTAAAGACATTGAATTAAATTAATATTTTATAATAACTACTCTAAAATTCACATCTATTGATCCAAGATGGCCACCTAGTAGTAGCTAAGCAGCACTTCTTTTGCAGAGAAGACCAAGGAAGAGAGTTCCAGCAGCTAGTGACCCCCAGCAGCTTGAGCAGGACTAGACAAAGGATGCACTCCATATCCCATAGAGGACTCCTGGGACAAACAGAGAGAAAAGAGGAGATAGAGTGGTTGACTGGCTTTGGAACCAGGAGGCCTCATCCTCCCAGTGATCAGGCTTTCATTGGATTTATAGTCCTACCCTATATGTGAAAGGGATTGAGTGCTACTGACACAGTCTTCAACAGTTTCTTTCCCCCTGGTCACAGGGGTCTCCAATACAAGGTAGGATGCAGCCTGGATATGGCAAAGGGCATGCTACTAGAGTCCACATGGAGCTGGGAACCCATCAGAGTTCTGAAGGCCTACTTCCAATCAATCTCTGAGAGCTCATACCTGGTGGGTGGCTCACAGACCTGCAAAGATCCCCTACCAACTTCACTCACCATAACAGCAGGTCCCACCAAGGTATACACTAGTTTGGATCAAGTTTTAGCAGAATCTTCTGCTTTTGAATTCTGAATGCAGATAAGCCTTTAGCTGTATAGACAAGTTAACGGCAACACGAGGTACCCCTGTCTCCCTGGAGGAGCTCTCCTGGCAGTACCCATAGCAGCCAAACTCCCCCCCAACCAATGCCCAAAGAGAGTCTACACCTAGGGATCATGAAGCAGCCTGACTGACCCTGACACAGGAAAAACTTGGAGATAGAAAGTCACTTTCAGTTCTGTGCACTACCTTTCAGGAGAGGTGGAACTAGAGATGGCAGGGTAAATGTGTCTATAGTCCTTGTGGTCTCCCTCCCCATGAAAGAACACTTTTAAACAGCACAAAAGACCCTAGGGCAGATAGACCATATATAACTACAAAATAACAAAACAAAAACATGTATATCCATAGTAAAAAGAGAAGAGTTGGTACTCACAGATGAAGAATATATAGAAAAACAAAAACAAAAACAAAACAAAACAAAACCCACTGGCAATCCCCAATGCCTTAATGAGGCATCACCCATAAAAGTGCCTCCTAAGCCGGGCTCGGTGGCTCAGCCTGTAATCTCACGCTTTGGGAGGCTGAGGTGAGTGAATTGCCTGAGCCTGCGGGTTCGAGACCCACCTGGGCAACTTAGTGAGACCTCATCTCTACAATAAATCAAAAAATTAGCCAGGCGTGGTAGCGTGTGCCTGTAGTTCCAGCTACTTGGAAGGCTGAGGCGGAAGGATCCCAGAGTCCAGCAGGTCGAGATTGCGGTGGCCGTGAGCCTGCCACTGCACTGCAGTCTGGGTGACAGAGTGAGACTCTAACTCAAAAAAAAAAAGTGCCTCCTAGATCCCAAGCCATGGAACCCATCCAGAACGACCTATCCCTAATGACAGACATTGAATTCAGACCATGAATGGCAAAAACAGCCATGGAAAATCATGAGAAGGAGAAAGCATAGATTACCCAGGCAGCAAAAGAGGTGTAGGAAATAAAAGTTGAATTAGTCAATATAAGAAATGTCAAATATGAATCCTGGAAATGAAGAATTCCTTCCTGAAATTTGAAAGCACAAAATAGGCCTAGGCAGCAGAATTGACTAGGAAGAGGAGAGAATCTCAGAGTGTGAGAATAAAAATATTGAATTAACCTAGTCTGACAAAAACAAGGAGAAATGACGCTAGAAGAATGAGTAAAACCTATGATAAGTTTGGGATTATGTAAAGAGACCAAATACATTGTTGACTGGCATCCCTGTGAAAGAAGAGGAAATGGAAAGCACCTTGGAACAAGCATTGTAAGAAGTCATCCAAGCACCTTGGAACAAGCGTTGCAAGAAGTCATCCAAGAAACTAGCCACATGCAAAAGACCCAGAGAATCCCTGCAAGCTAGTCTATGAGAAAACCATACCCAAGACACATGATAATCTGACTTCACAAGGAAAGCAAGAAAGAAAAAATATTAGCATTAGCTAGAGAAAAGGGACAGACGACCTACCAGGGTAGACCCATTAGAATTGCAATAAATTCAGCAGAAACCCTATAAAACAGAAGGGACAGGGGCTCCACCTTTAACATTCTTAAAGAAAAGCAATTACAGCCAAGAATTTCCTACTATGCCCAACTAAGGCTCATCAATGAGGGAGAATTATAATCCTTCCCAGATATGTCCAGTCCTTGAAAGAATATGCCACCTCCATCAACCCTTCAGCAGATGCTTTAGAAAGTTCTGAGCACAGAAATGAAGGAGCAGTTTCAGCCATTGCAAAAGCACAGGTAAGCACAGAGTTAACTGACCATGCAAATCAACCACAAACCTGAAAACAAAAACAAAGCAAACAAACCAAAAACCTCTTAAGAGCATTATGACAGGGATAAATTTTCATGTATCAGTAGTTAACTTGAACATGACTAGACTGAACACATCACTCAAAAGGCACAGAGTCACAAACTGGATGAAGAAATATGCTCCAACACTCTGCTACCTCCAGGCAGTTCTCTCACTGTGAAGAACATGAACAGGCTTACAGTAAGAAACTGGAGAAAGATCTTCTAGAAAAATGGAAGACAAAAAAGCAGGGGTAGCTATTCTTATATTAGACAAAACAGACTTCAAACCACTAAAAGTTAAGAACACTATATAATGATAATGATGAAGAACACTATATAATGATAAAAGACTCAATCCAATAGCAATAAATATCCATTTGAAATATATATGTACTCAACACAGAAGCACTCAGATTTAGAAAACAATTTCTATGCAAACTAACAAGACATAGATACCCATACAATCATAGCAGGAGATTTTAATATCTCAATAGCATCTCTAAATAAATAATTGAGGCAAAAAACTTACAAGGCAATCTGGAACCTTGACTCTTTATTCAACCAATTAGACCTAATAGATATCTACAGAACATTTCACCCAACAACCACAGAGTATATATTCTACTCATCAGTACATGGTGTATACTCCAAGATTGATCACATTCTCAGGCATAAATCAAGTGTGAACAAATTTCAAAAGGTTGAAATAATATTAAGCATCTTCTCAGACCATAGTGAAATAAAAATAAATATCATCATCAGGAACTTCCCACCTCAAGCACACAAATACATGGAAATTAAACAGCATGTTTCTGAATGACTTTTGGGTTAACACAGAAATCAAGGAAGAAGTAAAACTATTCCTGGAAACAAATGAAACAAAGACACAACATATCAAAAACTCTGGAACACTATGAAAGCAATGCTGACAAGAAATTGTATTGCATTACACACAAATATTAAGAAAATACAGGGATCTCAAATAAACAGCCTAATATCACACCTAAGGAAGTTGTAAAGGGAAGAACAGTTAAATCTCAAATTTAGTAGAAAAATTCACATTAGTAAAAGAAGGTCATATTGCTTGAAAATGAATTTTAAAAATTATAGAAAAGATCAACAAGACAAAAAACTGGTTCTTTGAAAGAATAAATAAGATAGACAGATCCTGTCAAGAAAAAAAGAGAAAGAAAATCTGAATAAACATGACTAGAAATGAAAAAGATGATATAACAACTGTCCCTGAATAAATTCAAAATATCATCAGAGATTACTACTAATGTATGTAAATAAATAAACCTGAAAATCTAGAGGAATTCCTGACATCATATAATCTTTCAAGATTAAAATAGAAAATAGTTGAAGCCCTAAACAGAGCAATAACAAATCAAGAAATAGATTTAGCTATAAGAAACCTCCCCTTCAAAAAACTATGGAGTAGATGTTTTTTCAGCTGAATTCTACAAGATGTACAGGAAAGAGCTGATACCAATCCCATTGAAAGTGTTCTAGATAATAAAAAAGGAAGGAATTCTTCCTAGATAATTCTATATATCTAATATCAACCTGATACCCCAAATTAGCAAAGACCCAACGGGAAAGAGAACAACAGGCCAATTTTCCTGATGAACATAGATGCAAATATTGTCAACAAGATTCTAGCAAATTGTACCTTGTTGGATGTATGGTTGGTTCAACAGTCTTAAGTCTATAAATGTGATTCCTTACATTAACAGGTGTAATACCAAGAACCACATGATTATTTGATAAGACACAGAAAAGGCATTCAATAAAATGTAGCATCCCTTCATATAAAAACTCTCAAACACCTAAGTGTTGGTTGTTACACACACACACACACACACACACACACACACACACACTCATACGCATATGCATAATACCTTGTACATCTACCTAACCAAAGAAGTGAAAGACCTCTACAATGAGAACCATGAAACACTGCTCAAATAAATCAAGGGTGATACAAACTGTTCGAAAAATGACCCCATGTTCATGGATTGAAAGAATCGATATCATCATTCTACGTGAGGTAATCTAGAAATTCAATCCAATTCCTATCAAATTGCAAACATCATTTGTGTAGACCTAGAAAAGATAATACATAAATCATATGGAAGCAAAACAGAGCATGAATAGTGAAAGCAATCCTCAAGAAAAGGAACAAAGCTGGAGACATTACATTTTCAGATTTTAAGCTTTATGACAAGGCTACAGCAACCAAAACAGCATGGTATTGGTAAAGGAGTAGGTATATAGGCCAACAGAACAGGACAGAAAATCTGGAAATAAAACTATGGCCCTTCAACCAACTCATCTTCCCTGTAGCCATCAAAAACAAACATTGGAGAAAGGAAATCATATTTAGTAAATGGTGCTCAGAAAACTGCTTAGTCATGCAGAAGAAAGTAATTGGACCCCCTCGAATCACCATATTCAAAAATTAACTAAAAATGAATACAAGACTTAAATGTAATACCTCAAACTATAAGAATCTTAGAAGAAAACTTAGGAAACATCCTTATGGACAATGGCATAGACAATTAATCGATGGCCAAATCCTCAAAAGCCAATGCAACAAAAGCTAAAATTGATAGGTGAGACTTTATCAAACTGAATTTTTTTTACTCAGAAAAAAAATCAATAGAGTAAAGAGATAATTCACAGAATGAGAAAAAAATGTTTTCAACCTGTGCATTTGACAAAGGACTAATGTCCATGAACTCACATTAATTAAAAGGGAAAAAAAACCCTATTAAAAAGTGGGCAAAGAACATGAACAGACACTTCTTAAAGGAAGACATTCAAGCAGCCAATAAATACATTTTTAAAAAGCTCAGACTCACTAATGATCAGAAATATGTAAATTAAAACTACAATGAAATACCACTTAACACCAGTAAGGATGGTTATCATTAATAAGTCAAAAAAACCCATCAGGTGCTGTTAGTACCTGCAGAAAAAAAGGGAATGCTTCTACATTGTTGATGGGAAAGTAAGCTAGTTCAACCTTTGTGGAAAGCAGTGTGGCAATATCTCAAAGAACTAAAAATGTAACTTCCATATAATCCAGCAATCCCTCTCCTTGGAGTATATCCAGAGGAACATAAACTGCTCTAACAAAAAAAAGTCTGAACACATATGCTCATTTCAGCACTAGTCACAATAGTAAAAACAAGGAACCAACCCAGATGCCCATTGAAAGTGGACTGGATAAAGAAAATGTGGTTCATATATGTGGTAAAATATTACATAGACACAAAGAAGAAAATCATGGCTTTTGCAGCAACTTGAATACAGGTGGAGACCATCATACTAAGTGGTCTTTTATAGAAACAATGGACTGAATACCACATATTCTCACTCATAAGAGGGCCCTGATCACTGGTCACATAAGCACAAGGGATTGTCCAATGCTGGACACTAGGGGAGGAAGGGAGAGGGGAGGGATGGAGGATCATGTGGCAACACACTGGTTACCAGGTCCACTATCAGGTGGAGAGAGAATTAGCCAGAAGTCCAAATTTCACTTGCATGCAACTTATGTTGTAAATCTTCACTTGTATCCACAACTCGAAAATAAAATAAAATTCATTTATTATAATACTCTATATAATAGTGAAGGAAATAAAAAGAGCATTTAATGAAACTTCTGTAAACCTAAATGCAGAATATGAAGCATGCATATCTGTACAGGTAGATGGGAAAACAAACAGGTTGTCTTTGAGGTAGGCACACCAGTCTTATGATCCTTGGTCATCTTATATTTGTATTCAGGCTAGTTAAGGCCCAATGTAACCTGGTTAGTTAACAATAGGGTTTTGCTAGACTACATTTTTTTCTGGCTCCAAATCCAGTCCATTGTCCACTACTTCATTCCAAGTCTTAATCAGGGATACCATCTTCTTGAAATATATTTTAATCTTGGCAAATAGGAAGCCTTCAATTAATGCTTGAACAAGTTATCTAGGATGTTTTACAGAGTTCAAAATCATGTGAAATGGTTAAATAAAGAAGCTTATTTCCAAAATATTGATTAAGTAATATTTTTTAAGGAAGTCACTCTGTCACCCAGGATTAAATATTTCATGCAAATAATCTGAATTGTCTAAACCAATGGCAATGATTAAGAAAGTAGTATTTTGCCTATCTGTATGCATTATTTTATTTAATTGTTATGACTGTTTCTATATGAGCTCAACTGACCAAATCTAAAGATTATAACTTTTCTATAATATTTAATTCCCAGAGTATTATATTTAGAACCTCAAAATAGAATAATTGTTGCTGGAGACCAGCTCCAGCCAGGTTCAGGGTACCCCAAAGGTGGAGGCGGCGTCGGCGATCGGGGGGAAGAAGAAAGAAAGAGAGAGAGAGAGAGAGAAAGAAAGAGACTGGACTCCAGTCTAGTGCAGAAGCGATGTGTGTTATTGGGAATTACAACAGGTCTTTTATACACAAAGTCAGATGGGGGAGGGGTGTCCCCCACCCACCAGAAACCTTAATCCATGAAAACTTAATCAATGATTGCCTTTAAGCGCATTTCATGATAATCTTAAAATCCCATAACAAAGGATAACCTAATCCGTGACTGACATATTCTATAAACCTTTGTCATCCTAAACTGATTGATTTATGCCAAGTTAAACAATTCTATAGACGCTTAAGTATTTACTTTACAAACAAAAATGGTCCATCCCAGAATGTTTGGAATGTGGCCCAGTCCAAAGTTCACAGTGGGCTACCTGCAAATAACCCAGCCACATTTTTTCAACAAAATGGCTGCCTTCTAAAACTATATTCTACAATTTACACCTTCAATAAATCCTAAGATCATGACCCAGAAGCCTGTGACCAATACTAAGGCTCTTAGATGTGACACGAGTTTGAATTATAAGCTGTGTGAAAGCCAAAACCGCAGTTTGTGGAAGAATGGGAGCAATAAGCTTCTAAAGTTAGCTTGTGTTTGTCCCGGTCTCAGAGTTTTTATGTTTTGAGCTCACAGGAGCTTAATCTGGTTAGTGCTGAGTAGAAAGGGGGAGGAAATGGGGTCAAATAGCTCCTGAATGCATCCTAGTGGTCTTGGGGTCAATGGCCCTTCCTGATCCCTAACGCTCAGTGGGCCTCCATGGCTGGCTCCCAACAAATTGTGTTTGAAGGAAATCGATATTTTATGGGAAGTAAAAGAAGGATGGCTTAAGATTGTACATGAACTTGCAGTTCCTTTCCAAAGCAAAATATAATAAAATAAAATAAATACTACATAAATGTTATAATTACTTCAATAAAACATGAATATGAAATATCAAATAAAGAGCACATGAATAACATTTACATGATTTTTGAAATATTGTTAATAGAATACAATTTATGTTTATATTCTCCAATTCAATACTTCAGTCTGTTTGTAAACAACTATGTGTTCATAAATTTAGGGATAACATCGCATCTTTGATTAAGAGCATAGGCTCTGAATCAGACCATTCTAGTTTGAATTCTAAATCACATTTTGCACCTATAATAGTGTAATATTTAGTATATATATGTATATATAATAGTGTAATATATAGTATATATAGGTATGGTATATATATATTACACTATATGGTATATACTATGTAATATATATAGCAATATAATAGTGTAATACATAATTGCCTTAGGCAACTATTCTATTTCTCTAAATTTCAGTTTTATCATTTGTCAAGAGGAGATTATACAAATACTAACTCCTAAATTATTGTAAGGATTTAATATAAGTAATCCACATAAAGGATCAAACTAAGTACCTGATACAGAATAAGTGACCTCGCATTAGATAATCTTGTTATAGTTAATAGAATTAATTTCATAAAATTTGTTTGCCTTGGAAATTTTGATAGCAAATGGGATAGTGGAAAGAATAAAGTGAGGCAGTATGCCAGTTGTTTTCAACCAAGCAAATCTCTGAAGCCATATCACATTGTGGAAGTGACTCATCGCAGAGACCTCTCCTCATTAGAAGCTGATGGGAAAGTATAGTAATTACAATTCAACCATAATGATAGCAATTTTGTAAGTAAAAATTATTAATAATGTACATAGTGATATATTAATGCATTATATTATAAATTCAAAGAGAAGTGATAATGTCTATTGCATTCACTACTATATCCTTATAGAATAGGCATTCAATGACTATTTTAAATAAAAATTGTACTTACACTTGAAAACTCTCAATGAAGGGATGTTGGGTTTGATCAGGGTTTACTCGTTTACCTCAAGTTGTTATAATAAAATATCATAAGCATAGGTGGCTTAAACAACAGCAATTTCTCACAGCTTGGAGACAAAGAAGTCCAAAATTAATGTGCTGGATGATTTGTTTTCCTGGTGAGGGCCCACTTTTTGGTTTAGAGATGGTCATCTTCTCACTGTGCCCTCACAGATTTGAAAGGGTAAAGAAATGAATTCTCTGTTGTCTTTTCTTATGAGGGGACTAATCACATCATAACAACTCCACTCTCATGACCTCATCTAAACCCCACAATCTCCATCTTTAAATAACTTAACAAAATGTCATAGACTGAGTAACTTAGCCAAGAGAAATAGAGAAATGTATTTTTTTAAAGTTCTAGAGGATGGAAGCCCAAGGTCAAAGTGTGTCATGGTTACTTCCTCTTCAGGCCTCTCTCCTTGCCTTGCAGATGCCTTTTAGCTGTGTTCCTGTGTAATATTTTTTCTGTGTGTGAACATCACTGATGTCTCTTCCCCTTCTCAGTCATTTTGGATTAGAACCTTACCTTAACAGCATCATTAAACTTATTGACCTCTTTCAACATCTTATATCTAAATATGATTATATAATGAGGGTTGAAACTTCAATATATGAATTTTAGGGGACACAATTCAGCCTAAAACAAATGTAATTTCAACTTTTCCTTATTTTCTTGCCCACAAATAATATAAAGCTAATACCTACCCTTCAATTTCATAAACATACAATTTTCAGTTTCCATGATAATGTTTATCTAAAATGTCCTTATCTGAGAGAATTATTTAATTTTTGTTTTATTTCTATACATTCATTTAGATTCAGAAAATCTTATGTGGGATTATTTTAATGAGGATCTCTATTGGTAATTTTATCCTATATAAAATGTAAATGCACTGAGTGTCTAATGTATTCAAAGTACTATTCTGGGTACTGAGGCTATGGCAATAAATTAAAACAGAAACAAGTCTTTCTAAATTTGTAAAATATATATTTAATTGGACATACAAAATACTTGATTTTAAATTCATTATTCTAATTAATATGATATTTACCTTAAAATAGTTAATTTATTTAAGCCTTTGTTTCTTTCATTTAAGAGTGGCATTATTATTACTTGACTTATAGGGTTGGGATGTTATGAAAATGAAATGAAATGATGTATGTAAGATTGCTGTGATGCATATGAATTTGTACCTCACCTAAGGAGTTACATCATTTTCAATAGACCAAAGCCAGAAATATTAATAGTAATAATAAACAGGATTTTAGTAAGTTCACGCAGCCATTGAAATTTCCCTTTCTCTGGAGATATTTGTCTTTTCCTTGGGTTTTAAGAAAGTACATGTCAGAGATACAAAACTAAATCTGATACCCAGGAAACACAGAAGATATAAGACCAAAGAGGACATGGAGACACAAGACTATCTTGAATTTGCCTTTTTTAGTAGAAAAAAAAAAGAAAACAAATACTAGCAATTGCTAGCTATAAAACTAATTTCATATTTGCTTGTAATTAGAATCGAGTCTAATGTATTGTCCTTAAAGGAAAGTATTAAAGTGACCCTGAGATAATAGACATCTGGCAGAGGTAAATTTTCCTTTTTGGACGAACAGTTTCTATACTCAGTTTTCAAATAATTCCCACAGATAAAGTTCCAAGTAATATAAACATACTGTCTAAAAATCACAAATCTTTAAGGTAATAAGTTAAAATAAGAAAGTCAACGGAATAAAATAGGATAGTAGAATCACATAAACTATGTCAGAAAATGGAATATGACCCAGAATATAAAGTAGTTAGGTTTAATATGTTTAAATAATCTGAGGAGGGTAGTAAAACTTAGTACTAGAAAAAAATATATACATTGTAAAAATAAGAATGTCAATTTGGTAAAGAAATTAAAATGATACAATTACCAATCAATGCAAAGTTACAAGAGTTAATTAACAGGCTTGGTGGCTCATCCTGTAATCCTGCACCTTTGGGAGGCTGAGGTGAGTGGATTGCCTGAGCCTGCAGGTTCGAGACCCGCCTAGGCACGCGAGACCTCAGCTCTACAATAAATCAAAAAATTAGCTGGGCATGGTAGCGCATGCCTGTAATTCCGGCTACTCGGAAGGCTGAGGCGGAAGGATCACCGGAGGCCAGCAGGTAGAGGCTGCAGTGGGTGGGAGCGGCCACTACACTCCAGTCTGGGTGACAGAGTGAGACTCTAACTCAAAAAAAAAAAAAAGATAAGACTACTGAGTTTGAAGATAGATAAATAGGGGTTACACAGAAGAAAGAAAAAATAATAATACAAAATATACTAGATTTGGAGAATAGAAAGTATAATATAATTACAGTTCTAGGAATAGAGACAAGGAACAATGAAAAAGAGGTACCATTTGAAGTAATAATGAAAGGATATTTTGCTGAATTAATATAAGAATCAGAAGCTTCAAACATAATAAATAAAAAGCTATTCAAAAGCACACAAATTGAACCAAACAAAAATAAGAAAAATAATTTAGCTGAAACAGCTGTAAATAACAATCTGGTTCCCAAAATTAGCTAAGACAGTCAAATATTTCACAAATAAAATAAAACATTAAGTAAACATTATATACCAGAAATTTGTACACTATGAAAAATAGCAATAAAATGAAGCCAAATTCAGATAAGCAGAAATTTTCTATTCTTCTAATGAATCCTCACTCAAATAGAATTCTGAATATGTGAGAAAATTCAAATAAAAAAAAATCTGAGTCATTAGAATCTAATATCCAAAAATTAATTTATAAAAATAATACACCTCATCAACAAGGATACCTGCATAATGAACATTTTTATACTTAACCCTAAATTGTACACCACATATTTCAAATTTAAAAATAAATAATATCTACCTTATTGATTTTAAGTATATATTTAATACAGAAGTACAGGACAACAATAGTTTAGAAGTCTAGAGGAAAATAGCAATAATCTTTAAAAACATTAAAATATACAAAAGAAATTATATATGGATTAATTTTAAATTTTATTAATTTAAGTATGTGCATTTTTAAGGTAAAATCACAAAAGAATAATAATCAGGTATAAATCTTCCAAACATACAGGGATAAAAGGAAATATTTTTTAAAATAGTAAATCTGGTCGGGAATGGTGACTCAAGCCAGTAATTTCAGCCCTTTGGGAGGCCGAGGTGAGAGGATTGCCTGAGTCCAGGAGTTTGAGACCAGCCCGGGAAACTTGGTTAGACCTCGTCTCCATGATAAATCAAAACATTAGCCAGTCTTGGTGGCGCATGCCTTTAGTTCCAGCTACTTGGAAGGCTGAGGTGGAAGGATTGTCTGAGCCCAGTAGGTCAAGACTGCAGGGACCATGAGCATGCTGCTGCACCCCAAGCTGAGTGACAGAGTAAGACTCTGACTCTTAAAAATAAATAAATAATAGTAAATCTGAATGCAAGCAAGAAAAAGTACAAAAATTAAAAATTAAGAGAAAAAAACTAAAATGTAATAAAAGTTTCCAAATATATTTGCAATCACAATAGATATAAATATAACAAAATAAACAATTTCAGTTCAAGCAATGAGAAATCACTTGTGGCATACCAAAACTGTGCCAGGATAATAGGAAATACTTTACAAAGTTCACAGGAATATTTGTTCGAAAGCATTAAATAACGACCAAGGCAGTCAGGACTTGAGCCAAGAGATAAAAGAAAAAAAAGCCAAGTGAATGATGTAAGCTCCTTATATGAGCTGTATTATCAATCAAGACATTAGGAACTTCAGAGCAGTCTAAGGGGTAGATAATATTATAAGTGACCAATTAGAAATTGACAACCCAGATAGAGCTCTGGGAAACTCCATGAAACAAGGAGATAAAAATCAAACTTATATCTTATCAGAAATAGAATAGCTTCAGTAAATACTCCAGAATTCAGCTGAAACCTCTGAAGTAACATACTCTAAAACTAAGGGGTAATGGCAAACAGACCAAGTATAACCAGATAAAAAAACCCAGTCTCCAAACACTTCAATTTATGACTGAACTAAGAAATCTCCTCTTAATTTTCCTGCCATTAATTTTTTAAAAAAAGATACTTTCTGAAAAACTATAGATAATTCTATCAAAAATTATGTGGTACTCTAAGAGTCAAAAACAAGAAAGAGCTGCAAGTGATAACTCTAATTATTAGAGTTATCAGAGACATAAAACAATCATGATTAAAATAATCAATAAAAAAGAAAAATATTTACTAGACTATTGAAATTGTAAAAAAGAAGTAAATGGGTATCATAAAATTAAAGCATATTATGAATTGATCATAAAAAACAAAACATATGGGTTTATTAACATATTTGGCCACTTTGAAGAGTCATTAAAAAATGTCAAAACAAGAATTCTGGTAAGATGGCGACAGCACAGGTGGGACTGTGAGATTCTCTGAAAGTGAGTTCCCATAAAGACTCTTGCTTCCCTCTGCCCAACCCCTGCCTTTGCCATCTGCATCGGCCTGAGGCATGGAGACCCTCGGTCCCATGCACAGCCCAGCTACCGTGGCCCCTCAGTCACCACTGCTCCACCCCAGGCACCCAGAGCTCCTGGCCACGTAAAGCTTCCAGCTCCCACCCCGGCTACACCATCTTACCTGTCCCCAAGTCGCGGCCACCTGTGGAGGCCCCCAGATATCACCTTGTAGATATCTGGGTTCCCTTGCTGGCTACACTGCTGTGCTCGGCACCCAGCCATTGCCAACTCCCTCCCTGGCTGGGGTGCCCAGTCCTTTCTCAGGCCGCTGCAGGTGTGGAGACCCTCCATGTCCGCCCCTCAGAGCTACCGGCTCCATCACTGAATGAAGAGCCCCGCATGGCCCAAAACCACCTCTGGTGCTCGCCCCTCAGAGCTTCAGTCCCGGCCCTGGCTGAGGTGACCAGCCCCATCTCAAGCCACCATCACCCAGGGAGGCTCTAGGCACCCACCCCTCAGAGCTCTGGGCCCCCCACCCTGGCTGAGGCACTCAACCCCATCTCAAGTTGCTGTTGCCCAGGGAGGCCATGACACCTGCCCCTCAGAGCTGCAGGCTCCATCCCTGCCTGAGGCGCCTGACCAGGCCCAAGGCCACTGCTGTCCATGCAGGCCCCCAGTGCCTGTGCCTCAGAGCTCCAGTCCCTGACTGGGCTGAAGCACCCAGCCCCACCTCTAGTCACTGCCCCCATGGAGGCCCCCGGCACCCACGCTCAGCACCTCAGAGCTCCAGACCCCCACACTAGTTGAAGCGCCGAATCCCACCTCGAGCCACCACTGCCCACAGAGTCCTTACGCGTCCATCCCTCAGAGCTATGGACTCCTCCCCTTACTGAAGTGTTCCACCAGACCCCAAGCCTCCACCACCCAGGGAGACCCAAGGCTCCTTCCCCATGGAGCTCTGGGTTTCCTTGTTGGCTACACCACCCTGACTCTAGCCACCCTGGCAGTGACTGGGTGCCGAGCACGCTGACTAGCAACATCCAGCAGTCTCACACTCTGTTGGGAGCCGACCATGGAGGCCCACTGAGCGTTAGGGATCAGGGAGGGCTGTGGACCCCGAGACTGCTAGGACATGTTCAGGAGCCGTAGACCCCATTTTCCTCCCCCTTTTGCCATGCAGCACAAACAACCTAAAGGAACTCTGCTGGCCTAAGCTGAAGGCTCTGTGACTGTGACAGGCATGGCTCACTCTAGAAACCCATTGTTCCTGTTTCCCATAAACTGCAGTTCGGCTTAGGTATAAGATATAATTCAAACTCAGGTCACATTTGGGAGCCTTTTATATGGTACAAGCTTAGTACATTTACAGTTTACATTTAGGTTTTAGAAGCTTTGCTGCTGCTAATCAGCTTTATATATTAGAATTAAGAATTGGAAAACTTTCATAGAAATTAGGATAGATATATAGGACTTTGGAATAGCCATTTTGTTAAGAGATTGTAGTCTATTGTTCCAAAAGGTGGCCCACTGTGGACCTTGGACTGGGCCACATCCTGTAGGGCCCAGTGTGATCTTTGGACTGGGCCACATTCTTTAGGAAATTGGCTTAAGCTATAATTAAGAGCTTCCGTAGCATTATGTAAGTAGTAAAGTTTAAGATAGTCATCATGGGTTTTGTGTGAGCTCTAGAAGTTATTGATTATCAGAGCATCATTAGGCTAGTAAGGATTGTTACACTGCTTTTGAAGAACATTAACTAGCAAAGGGAACAATGAGACAATCTTGGGGTTTGTTCCT
>NW_007242712.1:4081-10500 GCF_000164805.1 Carlito syrichta | reverse complement strand
AATAATAATAATCAACACCACCGCCACCACCAACACTCCTGCCACCCAGTGCAAGGAGTCACCCTCAGGGAGGAGAGAGAAAAAGGCACTTTCCCCCTGTTGTTTGTGGGAGGTTTCAAAGGTGGCCACCGGGCAAGTCCATCCCACCCCTTCGGTCATGCATCCCAGAGGGCCTGCCTCCACCCTCCACAATCGGGCCCCATAACAAAGACACATGTGAGCTCACAGAACACATGGCCCCAAGTAAGGGTGGATATCAGGCAAAGAGTGATCAAAGAAGTCCTGCAAAGCCATGGCCAGCCCAGGTTCCAGTTGTCCGTTTTGTCACTTTCAGGTTGGGGAAGGGCCATTTCTTCCCCTGATCACTCCGTCACCCTCCCACGCGGACCTTTCCCTTGGCAGCCATGTACGCCCATTGTGATGCACGTGAGAAGCATCATTTGTGTTGCCAGAGTCTCCATCTCCAAGTCTGGGGCGTGGCAGAACATTCCTGGCTTCTGGGGCCTTGATCTGCAGGGCTCAGGAGGTAATCCTGCCTTGGCACCTGAGTAGCTGGGACTCCATGGGCCATCACACCTGACTTCATTTTGGGGACCACTCACTGACTCGAGGTCGGGCCTCATCACCCAAGCTGCTGTCTGATCCCTGGGCTCAGGCAGCCTGCTGCCTCAGACTCCCAGGGTGTGGGTCTGACGACCATGAACCACTGTGCCCGACCTGGACTCATACATTCTGTTAGTGGGAGTGATGCAAAGAAATGCCCCAGGATGGAGGCTACCAAATCCCATGCAGCCTGGCCATGGGCACCACCATGCGTGACTCCAGTGTTTACATTCCATGGAGTGACAAGGTCTTGCTACAGGGTCCAGGCTGGCTTCGAAGTCCTGGGCACCAGGGGTACCCCACTTCGGCCTTTCAAAGCCACAGACCGATTGTTTGCCAATCCACCGACTTTCGGGAACTCTAGGCCCAAGTCTGGGCATTCCTTCCCAAATGATCTCTGTCTGTTCCCGATATTCCCAACTCCATACACAAATGGATGCCTTTCTTTTATTTCCTTTTTTCCTTTTTTTCTTTGAGTTGGAGTCTCATTCCATCACCCAGGCTGGAGGGCGGTGGCTCACTTCCGGCCACCTCAGCCTTGTTTCGTCCGGTTCCCGTGAGTATTTCCCTGGCCATCCGAGGAGCCGGAACAACAGGCATGCACCACCATGACCAACTCATTTGGGATGGAGAGTAGAGACGAGTCTCACCGAGATGCCTGGGAGGGTCTTGGTTCACAGGGTCAGCCGGCCACTGGCCTCGCCTCCCAAAGTGCTAGGATGATGAGGCTGAGCCCCCATCCCGGCCACAATCCTTCATCGAAAATGAACAAGAAGGCCTGGCATGGCCGATCACTTTTGGAATCCCAGCACTCTGGGAGGCTGAGGCGGGAGGATGACTGAAGCCCAGGAGCTGAAGGTCAGCCCAGGCCATGCAAGGAGAGCCAGTTTCTGCACCCATCCAAACAGGGGTTCTAGGGTCGAAGTGCCCATCATCCAGCCACTCTGGGGGTTGAGACGGGAGGATTGCCACAGAGCCAGACACTGTCTCCAAAAACATGAGAATTGTACACAGATTCTCAACTGCATGTCATGGGTCACAGGGAGACTGACTTTAGAGTCAGGGAAAATGGAATTGGAAGGAAGAAATATCCCTGGGTGAGGGCTGAGTTCCTGGGCTTTCTTGGCAGAAGGTCCTAATTTTCGAGTTGGAGTGTCAGCCTGCCTGGGGCACATTTCACACCTTGGAGAGGAGAGCCATCAGGAACGCCGCCATGGAGCTTGGGAATGCCCACACCAATGTGGTGGCAGCCTTTTGGGGTGTTGTGGTTGAAGGTCTGGAGCTTGGGGCACCCTCACATGTGGGGATGGTGGGGGAAGGGTGAAGGACTGAGGGGAGAAAGGTTGCAGGAGAATGGGTTTCTTTCTTTCTTGCTTTACTTCCTTCCTTCCTTGCTTCCTTCCTTTCTTTCTTTACATTCTTTCTTCCTTCCATCCTCTCTTTCTTTCTTTCTTTCTTTCTTTTTATTTTCTTTCCTCACTAAGTTACCCAGGCTGCTCTCACACCACCCAACTCAGGCCATCCTCTTGGTCTGGTCCTCTCAAACTGCTGCAATCACAGGTTTTCTAGATATCCTGGTCTTCCTTTCTGGTCTTGAACTATGGGCCAGAGGTGATCCCCTCCCTGAGACTTTCCCTCGCCCAAGGGTTTCTATGTTTTGCTTTGGTTGAGTTGGTGGCTTACTATGATGTACAACCTTGTCTCAAGCACCGGACTCTGACCATATTCCCGTCTTGGCCTCCCAGAATGCCAAGGAGTCAGGTGTGAGTTGCCTGGCCATCCCCACTGCGTCAAAGTTTTGAGAGTCTTGCCCTTTATTAGAGGTGCCCCATGTGAGGGATGAGCGGATCCCCTGGGGAACAAGGTGGGAGGAATTGTGAGGGCCCAGGCAGTCACACGCCCATGAGCCAGGTTCTTCCCCATGCAGGAATCTGCAGGCAAATCAGACTGCCCTCTCCAGGTTGTTGGAAAGGACCGTGTCTCACAGTGGTACCCGAGAGTGGTGTGGAGGACAGGAGCAATGGATCATGCCTGTCATCCGGCACTCTGGTAGGCCGAGGAGGGAGGATGGCCTGAGCACCTGGGTTCAAGACCAACCCTGACACCTTGGCGAGACCTCGTCTCTACAAAAGCCAAAAAAATGAGCCAAGTGTGTTGGCACAGGACTTTTGATCTGGCAACTCATGAGGCCATGGAGGGAGGATCACCGAAGCCCAGTCAGTGGGGGATGCAGTGGCCAAAAATGTACCCCAGCAATATGGCCTTGGCGACAGAACAGGTCTCTGACTCAGAATAATAATAGCAACCACCACCACAAGGAAAAAACCACAGGCCAGGCTAAGGGGCTCAGCATGGCATCCCGGCCATTCAGAGGCCCAGGTGAGTAGAGAGCAGGAATCTGTGTGTTTGGCACCATCCTAAGACACGGTGCGAGACCTCATATTGGTCATTGAAAATAAATTCAAAGATTATCCATGCATGGTGGTGCAGGCCTGTGGTTCCAGTCACTCTGGGGACAGAGGTGAGAGGATCATTTGAGCATGGACAGTGGAGTCCACAGTAGCTGTGAGTGTGCCACTGTGCTCTAATCTTACAGACTTGAATTCGACTCCAAATAAAAATAATCACCACCACCACCACCATCACCACCCTTGCCACCCAATGAAGAGTCACCCTCAGGGATGGGAGAGGAAAAGGCACTTCCTGGTCTGTCATTCATGGTAGGTTTCAAAGGTGGCCACTGGTCATTTCCTTCCTGTGCCTTCAACCACATACCCCAGAAGGCTGGCCTCCATCCTCCACACTCATGCCCTATGGCAAAGATGCATGTGATCTCACAGAACAGATGTACCCAAACCTGAGCTGCCATCAGGCCCAGAGCAATCAAAGTGGTATGGTAATGCCGAGGGTAGTCCAGTTTACGGTCACCCTGTCTGCCATCCTCGGGCGTGGGGAGGGCCCCTTCCTCTCCCAATCACCCCATCATCCTCTGCACACATTGACCTTTCCCTGGGGAGTCGTGGATGCCCATCATGACGCATGTGGTAGGCATCGTTTTTGTCACCAGAGTCTCCATTGGCAAGGATTGGGCACAGCAGCATGATTGTGGCACCCAGGGCCTCAATCTGTGGGGCTCAGGCATTCTTCCATGCCCTGCTTACTAATTTAAGGTCAGAGTCCCCAGGCATCACTAATTTAAGAAAACTATTATCTCTATCATTTGCCATTCTGGGACGATAAGAGGGGCTATCAGTTACCATAGCTTTTATACGTGATCAAGGGACCATTCTGATTTTTTAGGTAAACTAAAACATATTGGAGGAGAAGTAAAACAACCTGAAAAAGAAAAATGATTAATAGCAGTTTCGACTTGTGATAAAAAAGAGTGGGTTCTCCTAAGAAAAAGGAATGATTAGTAAAAACAGTAATAATTTTAGCATCCCATGTAACAGGTTGGTTTGGGATATAACTCCAATAAGATTTTTCTGAATAAATACAACCCACCTGGCATGCTATAATTGCCAGCATAGCAGCAAAAACAGTAGAGAGAGTGAGAGAAGTGTGTTTGAGAGCAAACCAGATCCTCAGTATCGTGGCTGAGGGCCTTGATTGGGCCCCATGTGGGTGGTCTGCACTGTCTATTTGAAACAGCTCAATGGTAATGTGTGGGTTGAGAAGTGGGAGATGAATGATGAGATGTCTTTGGTTGAGTGGTGGAGGTGGAAGTGGTTGTTGAATGGTGAGACATTTCAACGTTGGCACCAACACCTTCACTTCATCATCTACATTCTACTCAAACTGATGGTATCATTTATGTCTCATCTGGCTGTAACTCGACGAGGGTGAGGGGCTGGACATGTCTTATTAGACGATTCTGTACCAAAATATGTTAAGGTAAGTCCTGGGGAAAACACAAGCATAATCTGTCTTGGACAGGTTATGTTAAAAGGACATCAGACACCTTCCATTGACCTTAAAGAAGATCTTTCCATTTTACCATCGGGTTAACAGTATTCTCAGGACTCCAATGTCTTATCATAGCTGAATTTTTTTATGAGTTGGAGTCTCGCTCAGTCATCCAGACTGGAGTGCAGTGGCTGCTCCTGGCCACTGCAGCCTCTACCTGCTGGGCTCCGGTGATCCTTCTGCCTCAGCCTTCCGAGTAGCTGAAATTACAGGCGTGTGCTACCATGTCCAGGTGATATTTTTTATTTATTGTAGAGATGAGGTATAACCAAGTTGTCCAGGCAGGTCTCGAACCTGCAGGGTCTGACAATCCACTCACCTCAGCCTCCCAAGGCACAGGATTACAGACTGAGTCACTGAACCTGGCTAGCTGAATGTTTTTGAGAGTTCAAATTGAGATGATTAATTACAAACATAGCATGATTTATGATATGGTGGGGAGAAGTATATTTGAATTCCTCTTCTTGCATTTTAATTATTTGATTTTTTTTAACGTTTGATGGACTCTCTCGACTATTGCATGACCTGGAGGATTATACGGAATTCTTGTAGAATGAGAGATACCAAACTGGGTACAAAACAACTGAAAAGCGTTTGATACATAAGCAGCAGCATTATCATTTTTCAATTGTTTAGGAATACCTAGCTGTAAAAAACAAGAGAATAAATGTTGGACTACATTTTTATAGGGTTCCCCAGATCTGGGTGAGGCTAAAGTTACATTGGAAAAGGTATCCACTGTCACATGTAGAAATGAAAATTTTCCAAAACTTTGGAAATGAGTAACATACATTTGCCACAAAACGTTAGGGTTCAGTCCACAGGGAGTAACTCCTGAGGGGAGGGGGTTATTAAAAGTAGGACATGAAGTACAACATTTTATGATTTGCCTAGCCATTATTCTTAGAATGTGAAAGTGGTTCCTTAAAGCTGTAGTGTTTTGGTGATGAATTTTATGGGATTGCTGAGCTTGATTGACTAAAGAACCTACAAGGAGAGGGCACATGACCGATTATGTCAAGTCATCTGCAATTGATGACCTTGATGTAGAGTTCCAGGGAGTCCTGAATGAAATCTATTATGACCTATGAAAAATGGTTGGTTTCTAACAATTATTAGTTGCTGTAATTGGATAAGTAAATCAAGAATAGTTGCCTTATTAACAGGAATGGTGCCTTTTTAAAAATATGAGACAGCAGCCCTTTTATAAAACAGAGATCAGTATAGAAAGACAATTTTCTCCTCTTAAATTAAGATGGTCACAAATCACAATCCCTCCACCTCTGGCACCACTTGCCTAGCTGCTTTTTCATTTAAGCTTTCCTTATCCTCATGGGGTAGAGTATAATCATCAACAGGGCGGTGGGTAATATTGCCTGGGAATTTACAGTGATCAGTAAGAGAGTTCTTTCAACTGGTTCCACTTTTACTTTAATGATCATTTTATCAATCTCTTGCTGTGGATCTAAGACATCTTTAATTATATTCCATAATGGAAAAGTATCTACAGGCACTCAATCCAGGCCGTGGAGAGTGTAATATACTTTCAGTTTTTCCCCAAACTGTGTCCATGTTTCTAAATTAATGATGCCTTCTTCAGGGAAACAGGGGCACTGCTTTGCACAAAATGTAGAAAACAAGATAATCGTGTACAGAAAACTTTAATTCCTCTTTTAGAAAGCATATACATCAAATTGCTTATGAACAATATTTTTTCTTTAAATTCACTCTGACCCATGTTCACATCACAGGTCTAAAACTGCTTACCCTTCCTATCTTTGCTCTACTGAGGGGTCTGCAGCTCCCTAGGCAAGGTTTTATCCATTCAGATTAAGTAAGACTTAACTTTC
>NW_007242712.1:2282-2696 GCF_000164805.1 Carlito syrichta | reverse complement strand
CATTTGGGAGGGCACAGCAGGAGCATCACTGGAGTCCATCTGGTGTTGGCCATGGATGCTGAGAGTGGGTCACTGAGTTCTGGCCTGGGTGACAGAGTGGGTCTCCGACTCAGAATTAAAATAACAACCTCCACCACCACCACCACCACTGGCCAGTCTCAGGGACTCAGTCTGTCATCCCGGCCCTTTGGAGCTCCAGCCAAGTGAATGGCCTGAGACTGCTGGTTCAACACCAGCCTGGGACACAGGGTGAGACCTCGTCTTGGCCATCAAAAATAAATCCAAAGATTAGCCAGGCATGGTGGTGCAGGCCTGTGGTTCCAGCCACTATGGGGTCCTAGGAGGGAGGATAGCCTGAGATTGGCAGGTAGAGTCCACGGTGGCCGTGAGCGAACTCCTGCACTATGGCCTGGA
>NW_007242712.1:0-754 GCF_000164805.1 Carlito syrichta | reverse complement strand
CAGAGGCTGACTTTGACCTCCCAAAACACTGGGATGATGAGGTTGAGCTCCCAAGTCCGGACTCGATCCTTCGTTGAAAACAAACCAGAAGGCCCACGCCTGGAATCCCAGCACTCTGGGAGGTTGAATCAGGAGGATGGCTGTATCCCAGGAGCTCAAGGTTAGCCCGGGCCATGCATGGAGACCCCGTCTGTGCACCCAACCAAACAGGAGCCTCTGGTCGAGATGCTTGTCATCCCAGCCTCTCTGGAGGCTGGGGCAGGAAGATCACCAGTGACTGCCATTTCAAAACTGGTGGAGAACAACACTCATGTACCCAGGCCCTGACCTTAGCCCCAGAACCCGAACCTGTCTCCAAAAACAACAGAATCGTATGCAGATTCTCAACTGCACATGGTGTTTTAAAATGGCGACTGGTTTTAGAGCCAGAAAAAATAGGTCTGTGGGTGAAGTAATGTCCCTGGGTGAGGGATGTGTTCCTGGCATTTCTTTGCAGAAGGGCCTCTTTGCCAAGTCGGAGGGCCAGCCTGCCTGAGGCATATTTCTCACCTCAAAGAGGAGGGCTCAGAGGAATGCAGCCAGCGACTGTCAGGAACTCCTGCACTAAAATGGGGACAGGCATTGTGGGGGTTGTGCTGGAAGGTGCCGAGCTTGGGGGAACCTCACATGTGGGTGGTCGGAAGGAAAGGACTGAGGGCAGAGGGTTTGCAGGAGAATAGATTCCTTCTTTCCTGTCTTTATTTCTATCTTCCTG
>NW_007242711.1:0-7309 GCF_000164805.1 Carlito syrichta | reverse complement strand
AGAGAAGACTCCCAAAAAGTTCTTGAGGAATTGGTACCCAAGATTTGTGGTCCCTTTTCAAAAGACACACTAAAAATGTGGCGACATAGAAGCCCTGATTGCTGATTAAACCTCATCAAGAGACTTTGAAGTTTTAGGCGAATGAGAACTCTAAGAACTGGTTTCCCTTTCCGTTCTCAGCAAGATGCTGTGAATTTCCCTGTCCATGTGGATTCCAATACTCTGTGTACAAAAAGCAGATGCCCAGATGTTTGCTAGGGACATGGAATCCTTGAATTCTTGTTACAATTTAATAATCTGTACTAAATGTTTGGCAACTGCAAAATCCTCAGCCCCTCTATAAATAAAGTACAAATGGAAATTTAAGGATTACCAAGTTCATCTTAAGAAGAAAGTTACATGCAAATACGGCAATATGATACATTTTTTCCGGGAATCTGGCCTTAATCGTCCCGAGGAACTTAAGGGATTTGTACTACCCGATACCCGATTAAAACTCCCAAGAGGAACAGAATGTGGCTGGAGTCCTGAAAGACTGAATCATAATACCCACAAGCCAAATATCTCTGAAACATGAGACGAGCTCGAGGCATTGATTCTTGTTTATACCGCTGCAAGACGTCCTGAGAATTTTTCGTATTGTGTACCAGTGTATCACAGATTCCTTATTCTTCTTTACCGAGGGCCATGTAATGTCCTGTATATACGGACTCCCTTTCCCCAGAATCCTTTTTTGGAAACCCTGATTCTTGTTTTTGCTATTAGCAGCATGTCATGTAAATATTGTGACAGAGGAACCATGTAAAAGAGGTTTCTTAGTTCTCCTTAGATAGAGATCATGTAGATTCTGCATATGAGGACTGCTATTACCTATGTTCCAGCTTCTAAACCCTGATACTTGTTTAACCCACTGCAGATGGCCTGTTCATTTTAACGAGTGAGGACTGTTATAACCCCGATTCTTTTTCAACCTTGGCAAGGGGCTGTATATTTTCCTGTATATTAGGACTCTCTTTAAATTCATCCTGCTTCGAAATACTGATGCTTTTTATAACTGTGCAAGTTGCTCTGCAAATTTTTGGGATTGAGTGCTCGTGTAACCCAGATTCCTTATTCTTTCTTAGCAAAATGTCATGTAGTTGCCTGTAAATAAGAACTCCATTTTCCAGATTCATGCTCGAAAACACCATGATTCGTGTTTAGCCCATAGGAAGATGACCTTAAGCTTTTTGGGGATTGAGGACCCAAGTAACGCAGATTCCTTATTCTTACTTAGCAATAGGC
The DNA here is from genome assembly GCF_000164805.1 of Carlito syrichta. Lineage (NCBI taxonomy): Eukaryota > Metazoa > Chordata > Mammalia > Primates > Tarsiidae > Carlito > Carlito syrichta. The sequence goes on along the minus strand of NW_007242711.1, from coordinate 6,025 downwards.
AGTGAAGTTTCCTTTAGGTGAGGACACCCATTACACAGAGTCCCATTACAAAAACCTGATTCGTGGTTAAGTTTTAGGAAGACGGCCTGTAGTTTTTGGGATTGAGGACACATATAAGGAAGATTCCTTATACTTCCTTAGCAATATTTCGTGTAGTTTCCTGTATATTACGACCTCCATTACCCAGCTTCCTGCTTCACTCTGCAGGATGCTGAGACAGTTTCTGGTGACCGAGAATTCCAGTTTTTTGGATATCAAGAGAAAGAGATTCATAATGTTCTTTGGGAACAGGAATCCAAGATTCCTGGTTTCCCTTCACAAGACCTCCCCAAAATGTGGAATATTTGAAACCCAAAACCCAAATTTCTACCTACCCACCCTCAAGAATTTTCTGTACTTTGAGGTGACCTGAATCGAGAAATTTCGTACCAATATACCTTTTGATTCTGGGGAATAGGATTATGTTCGTAGATGGCCCCAGGAAACAATGGATTTCTAGAGCCAAATCCTTTATTACAAGTAAAAAGAGGACCCGAAATATCCTGAGGATCTGTAATGACAGATTTAGCTTATCCACGGAGCAAGTAGCTCTGAAAATGTAGGGAACCAGGAGCCCAGATTGCTGAGTACACCTTATCAAGAGGCCCTGTAGATTCCGGAAAATGAGCACCCCTAGAACCGGTTTTCCTTTTAATTCTCAGTAAGACGCCCTAATTTTTCCTGTCGATTTGTATTCCATGTTCAGTATATCAAAAGACAGATGCCCAGAAGTTTCCTATGTTCGTGGATTCCATGATTCCTGGTTACCATTAAAAGTACGTAGTAAATATTTGGCAAGTGCAAACCCTTGCCCCTTCTCAAAATAAGTAGAGACATGGAAGGGGAAAGATTACAGGGTTCACCTTAAGACCGGAGTTACATGCAAATATGGCAAGAAGATACTTTTTGTCCTGGAATCTGGCCTTCGTTTTTCTGAGGAACCTAACGGAAATGGAATGTCCAATACCATTTACAACTTTTATGAGGACCAGAATGTTGCTGGAGTCCTGAAATGACCGATTCATAATATCTGAAATCTAAATTGCTGAGAAACATTTGCGGAGCTCGAAGATCTGTTTCTTGTTTGTCCCATAGCAGACAACCTGGGAATTATTTGGATTGAGGGAGCGTACAACAATGATTCTTTATTTGTACTTAGTTGGAGGTCATGTAGTGTCCTGTGTGTGAGGACTCTTTTTCCTTGAATCCTTTTTCGAAGCCTGATCCTTGTTTAGCCCTTAGTAAGAAGTCATGTAGATTATTTGATAGAGGAACCGTGGAAAACAGATTTCTTCTCTTTCATTAGCAAGAGGCCGTGTAGTTTCTTGTATATGAGAATTGCTATTGCCCACATTCATGCCTCGAATCCCTGAATCTTCTTTAGCATTCAGCAAGATGCCCTGTAGGTTTTCAGGACTGAGGACTCGTATAACCCAGAATCCTTATTTTTAGCAACAGCCGTGCAGTTACCTTTGTATAAGTACTCCTGTTCACAGATACATGCGTCGAAAACTTGATTCTTGTTTAGATCTTAGGAAGACGCCGTAAAATTTCTTGGAGATTGGAAAACATGTCACCCACATTCCTTACTCTTTCTTAGTAAAAGTCAGTGCATTTGTCTGTATATGAGCATTTTATTTCCCTAGGTTATGCTTCAAAAACCCAAATTCGTGTTTAACCCTTAGCCAGAATCCCTGAAGTTTTGTTGGGATGGAGGACATGTATAAACCAGATTCCTTATTCTGCTTTAGCAATAGACAGTGCAGTTTCCCGTATATGAGGACTCCCATTACCCAGATCCCTACTCCCAAACCTTAATGGTGTTATGTCTTAGCAAGATGGTCTGTATGTTTTGGGGATGGAGACCTCGTGTAACCAAGATTCCTTATTCTTCCATAGCAACAGGTCGTGTAGTGTTCTGTATATGAGAACTCCCTTTACGGAAATTCCTGCTTCATTCCCAGCAAGATGTGAAGATACTTCCTGGTGACCTAGTATTTCAGTTGCATGGGTAACAAGAGAAAGACTCCCATAAAGTTCTTGAGGAATTGGTACCCAAGATTCCTGGTCCCTTTTCAAAAGACACACCAAAATGTGGCGACATAGAAGCCCAGATTGCTGATTAAACCTTATCAAGAGACTTTGAAGTTTTAGGCGACTGAGAAGTCCAAGAACTGGATTTCTTTCCGTTCTCAGCAGGATGCCCCGAATTTCCGTGTACATCTGGAATCCAATACTCTGTGTACAACAATGCAGATGCCCAGATGTTTCCTTGGGACATGGAATTCATGAATCCTGGTTACATTTTAATAATTCGTACTAAATATTTGGCAACTGCAAAACCCTCGGCCCCTCTACAAATAAAGTACAAATGGAAATTTAAGGATTACCAAGTTCATCTTAAGACCAAAGTTACATCCAAATACGGCAATATGATACTTTTTTTCCAGGAAGCTGGCCTTAATTGTCCCGAGGAACTTAAGGGATTGGTACTACCAGATACCCAATTACAGCTCCCAAGAGGACCTGAATGTTGCTGGAGTCCTGAAAAGACTGATTCATAATATCCACAAGCCAAATATCTCTGAAACATGAGACGAGTTTGAAGCCTTGATTCTTGTTTATACTGCAGCAAGACATCCTGACAATTTTTCGGATTGTGTACCAGTGTATCACAGATTCCTTATTCTTCTTTACGGAGGGGCCATGTAATGTCCTGTAATTGAGGACTCCCTTTCCCCAGAATTCTGTTTGGAAACCCTGAATCTTGTTTTGCCATTAGCAACATGTCATGTAGATATTGTGACAGAGGAACCATGTAAAAGAGGTTTCTTCATTCTCCTTAGCTAGAGATCATGTAGATTCTGCATATGAGGACTGCTATTACCTATCTTCCAGCTTCTAAACCCTGATTCTTGTTTAGCCCACAGCAGATGGCCTGTTGATTTTAAGGACTGTGGACTGCTATAACCCCGATTCTTTTTCACCCTTGGCAAGGGACTGTGTATTTTCCTTTGTATTAGGACTCTCATTAGATACATCCTACTTCGAAACTCTGATGCTTTTTATAACTTTCTAAGATTCTCAGTAAATTTTTGGGATGGAGGGCTGGTGTAACCCAGAGTCCTTATTCTTTATTATCAAATGGTCAGGTAGTTGCCCGTAAATAAGGACTCCATTTTACAGATTAATTATCGAAAACACCATGATTCGTGTTTAGCCCATAGCAAGATGACTTAAGCTTTTTTGGAATTCGGGATATGAGTAACGCAGATTCCTTATTCTTACTTAGCAATAGGCAGTGAGGTTTCCTTTATGTGAGTACTCCCATTACCCAAATTCCTACTTTCAAAAACCTGATTCAGGGTTACGTCTTAGGAAGATGGCCTGTAGTTTTTCGATTGAGGACTCATATAAGAAGATTCCTTATACTTCCTTAGCAATATGACGTGTGGTTTCCTGTATATGACGACCTCCATTACCCAGCTTCCTGCTTCACTCTGCAGGATGCCGAGACAGTTCCTGGTGACTGTGATTTCCAGTTTTTTGAATATTGAAAGAAACACGTCCATAATGTTCTTTGGGAACTGAAATCCAAGATTCTTTGTTCCCCTTCACAAGATCTCCCCAAAATGTGGAATATTCCAAACCCAAAACCCCAATTTCCTACCTGCCCACCCAACAAGAATTTTCTGTACTTTGAGGTCACCTGAATCGAGGAATTTTGTACCAATATACTTTTTGACTCTGGGGAATATGATTATGGTCATAGATGGTCCCAGGAAACAAAAGGATTTCTACGGCCAAATTTTTGATTAAAAATAACAAGAGGACCAGAAAGATCCTGAGGATCTGTAATGACAGATTTAGCGTATACACGGAGTAATTAGCTCTGAAAATGTAGGAACCCAGAAGCCCAGATTCCTGATTAAATCTTATAAAGAGACTTTGTAGATTTAGGCGATTGAGATCTCCAAGAACCGGATTCCCTTTCCGTTCTCAGCAAGTCGCCTTGAATTTCCCTGTCCATGTGGATTCCAAAATTCTGTGTACAAAAATGCAGATGCCTAGATGTTTCCTAGGGACGTGGAATCCTTGGATTCTGGTTACATTTTAATAATTCGTACTAAATATTTGGCAACTGCAAAACCCTCGGTCCCTCTCCAAATAAAGTACAAACGGAAATTTAAGGATTACCAAGTTCATGTTAAGACCAAAGTTACATCCAAATATAGCAAGATGATACTTTTTTCTGGGAAAGTGACATTAATTTTACCGAGGAACCTAATGGTCTTGTACTACCAGATATCCGATTACAACTCTCAAGAGGACCAGAATGTTGCTAAAATGCTGAAATGACTGATTCATAATACCCACAAACAAATATCTCCGAAACATGAGACGAGCTCAAAACCTTGATTCTTGTTCATACTGCAGGAAGACACCCTGAGAATTTTTCAGATTGTGGACTCGTGTATCACAGATTCCTTATTCTTGTTTACCGAGGGGCCATGTAATGTCCGATATAGGAGGACTCCCATTCCCCAGAATCCTGTTTGGAAACCCTGATTCTTGTTTTGCCATTAGCAAAATGTCATGTAGATATTGTGACGGAGAAACCGTGTAAAAGAGGTTTCTTAGTTCTCCTTAGCTAGAGATCATGTAGATTATGCATATGAGGACTGCTATTACCTATATTCCAGCTTCTGAAACCTGATTCTTTTTTAGCCCACAACAGAGGGCCTGTTGATTTTAAGGACTGAGGAGTGCGAAAACCCCGATTATTTTGCTTCCTTGGCAAGGGGCTGTGTATTTTCCTTTATATTAGGACTCTCAATAGATACATCTTGTTTCAAAACTCTGATCCTTTTTAGAACATTCCAAGATGCTCTGTAGATTTTTGGGATTGAGGACTCGTATAACCCAGATTCCTTATTCTTTCTTAGCAAAAGTTCATGTAGCTGCCTGTAAATAAGGACTCCAATTTCCAGATTAATGCTCGAAAACACCATGATTCATGTTTAGACCATAGCAAGATGACTTAAGCTCTTCTGGAATTGAAGATACGAGTAACGCAGATTCCTTATTCTTACTTAACAAAAGACAGTGAAGTTTCCTTTATGTGAGGACCCCCATTTCCCAGATTCCTACTGCAGAAACCTGATTTGTGGTTACGTCTTAGGAAGAATCCCTGTAGTTTTTGGGATTGAGGACTCATTTAAGGAAGATTCCTTATACTTCCTTAGCAATATCACGTGAAGTTTCCTGTATATGACGACCACCATTACCCAGCTTCCTGCTTCACTCTGCAGGATGCCGAGACAGTTCCTTGTGACCGAGAATTCCAGTTTTTTGGATATAAAGAGAAAGACGTCCATAATGTTCTTTGGGAACAGGAATCCAAGATTCCTGGTTCCCCTTCACAAGACCTCCACAAAATGTGGAATATTCCAAACCCAAAATCCAAATTCCTACCTGCCCACCCACAAGAAATTTCTTTATTTTGAGGTCACCTGAATCGAGGAATTTTGTACCAATATACCTTTTGATTCTGGGGAATATGATTATGGTCGTAGATGGTCCCAGGAAACAAAATGATTTCTAGGGCCAAATTTTTGATTACAACTAACAAGAGGACCAGAAATATCCTGAGGATCTGTAATGACAGATTTAGCATATCCACGGAGTAATTAGCTCTGAAAATGTAGGGACCCAGATACCCAGATTGCTGATTAAACTTTATCAAGGGGCAATGTAGATTCCGAAAAATAAGAAATCCTAGAACCGGTTTTCTTTTATTTCTCTAAGATGCCCGGATTTTTCCTGTCGAGTTGGATTCCAAATTCTGTATATCAAAAGACAGATGCCCACAAGTTTCCTAGGTTAGTGGATTCCATGCTTCCTGGTAATCAATAAAAGTATGTAGTAAACATATGGCACGTGCAAACCCTTGTCCCTTCTCAAAATATCAACAGACACGGAAGGG
>NW_007242710.1:0-1008 GCF_000164805.1 Carlito syrichta | reverse complement strand
GCCTACCTGCATTCTCCACACCTGTGACCCATGGCAGAGACTCCTGTGAGCTCATGTAACAGACGGCCCCAAGTTAGGGTGGCCATGGGACACATAGCAATCAAAGCAGTCAGGCAACACCACAGCCAGTGCAGGTTCCAGTAGCCCAATCTACCACCTCTGGGTGGGGGGAGGTACCCTTTCTCTCCCTATCACCCCATCACCCACAGCCCAAGCGGCACTTTGCCTGGAGAGCTGTGGATGCCCATCATGATGCAGGAGGCATGTTTTTGGTGCCAGAGTCTCCATTGGACGAGCTGGGATATGGCGGCATGATCATGACTCCTGGGGCCTGGACATGAGGGCCTCAGGCAGACCTCCCTTCTCAGTCCCTGAGCACCACGACTCTGGGGGCCACCATGCTTGACATGATTTATGGGACCTCTCACCAAGATGAGATCTGGCAACATTGCCAGGGCTGATCTCCAACCCCTGGGCTCAGGCAGCCTCCCACCTCAGTCTCCCAGGGTGTGGGGCTGATGGCCATGGGTAACAATGTCCGCCATCATCTCCCGCATTCTGTCCATGGGGGCAATGCAATGGAATGCCTAAGGATGGAGACTACCACATCCGATATAGCTGAGACCGGCACCATGCACGTCTCCAGGTTTTGCGATCCAGGGAGCAACAAGGTCTCACTACATGACCCAGGTTGGTCTCAAACTCCCAGCCTACAGTGGGATCATTTGGGTCAACACTTGGGAACAAAGTGGGCAGAGGTGTGGCACCCAGGCAGAGACATGACCCTGTGCCAGATGTTCTCCCTGGGGAGGGCTTTGTGGGCAACTCTGGCTACATTCTCCAGGGTCCCAGGTCATCAAAAGAGAGCGGGCCTCATGCTGGGGCCCCAAGAGGGGTGTGAAGGCCAGGCATGGGGATCACGCCTGTAATCCGGTGCTCTGGGTGGATGAGGCAAGAGGATGACCTGAGCCCCCGTGTGTGAGATCAACCCAGGCACCTTGGTGAGAC
>NW_007242709.1:0-919 GCF_000164805.1 Carlito syrichta | reverse complement strand
GTTGTCAGGTCCCTCAGCATCCCTCGTCCCCTTGGACTCCTCTGCAACCTCCATCTGGGGTAAGGACGTGGTGGTGGGCGGCTCATGATGTCTAATCAGTCGATCCGGGATCCACACTGGGGCATCAGAGTTCTGGGGAAAAATACACGCGAAACCTCGTCCTGCTGTCAATAAGACATCAGGTCCACGCCATTGTCCGGTCAATAAGTCTTTCCATTTTACTAAAGGTAAAGGGTGTTTTTGTGTGTTCCCATCATGGCGAAGAAAAGCAGTTTTCCCTTCAGAATCAACATTTAAGTGATTAATAACAAACAAGGCATGAGATAAAACATGATGAGGAGAAGCATACTTATATTCATTTTCCTGTAATTTCAAAATTTGGTTTTTTAATGTTTGATGAGATCTTTCCACCATACCTTGTCCTTGAGGATTATAAGCGATCCCTGTAGTATGCTTAATAGAAAAAGTCTGACAAAATTTCTGAAAAGCGCTACCAGTATATGCTGGAGCATTGTCTGTTTTTAATGCATGAGGGATGCCCATTACTGCAAAACAGGCAAATAGGTGTTGCTCTACATGCTTAAAAGCCTCTCCAGTGCGAGCCGTAGCCCATATCATATGCGAATAAGTATCCACACAGACATGAACATAGGACAATTTTCCAAAAGATTTAACCTGAGTAACATCCATTTGCCAGAGGCTATTTGGTTTCAAGCCTCGAGGATTGACTCCAGTTTGTAACGTAGGTAATCTAGTTGGACATGTAGCACAGTTACGAACAATATTTCTGGCAGCTTCCCTAGTAATATCAAATTGTAATCGTAACGCAGAAGCATTTTGATGATGTAATTTATGACTTTCTATCGCCTCATCCATTACTGTCAATATTGTTTAGTTCCAGATCAGCTATATGATTGCC
>NW_007242708.1:0-760 GCF_000164805.1 Carlito syrichta | reverse complement strand
ACAGAACACTATAGGACCTGTTGCTACGGAAGAATAAGGAATCTTGGTTACACGAGGCCTCCATCACAAAAACCTACAGACCATCTTCCTAAGAGATAACCACCATTCAGGTTTTGTGAGTAGGAACCTGGATAATGGGAGTCCTCATAAACAGCAAACTGCACTGTCTATTGATAAAGGAGAATAAGGATTCTGGTTTACTCCTGTCCTCCATCCCAATAAAAACTTCAGGGTTTCTTGCTAAGGGATAAACACGAATTTGGGTTTTTGAAGCATAAACTAGGGAAATGAAATCCTCATATACAGACAAATGCATTTGTCTGAGAAAGAATTAGGAATGTGGGTGACATGTTTCTCAGTCTCCAAAAAAATATACAGCGTCTTCCTAAGATCTAAACAAGGGTGAAGCTTTCAACGCATGTATCTGTGAACAGGAGTACTCATGTACAGGAAACTGCACGACTGTTGGTAAAAATAAGGAATCTGGGTTATACGTGTCCTCAGTCCTGAAAATCTACAGGTCATCTTGCTGATGGCTAATGAAGAATCAGGGATTCGAGTAATGAATGTGGGCAATAGCAATCCTCATATACAGGAAACTTCATGGCATCTTGCTAATAAAATAGAAGAAATCTGTTTTCCACGGTTCCTCTATCAAAAAATCTATATGACTTCTTACTAAGGGCTAAACAAGATTCAGGGTTCCGAAACAGGAATCAAGGGAAAGAGAGTCCTCACATACAGGACACTACATGGCCTG